>NW_026967485.1:1262201-1541387 GCF_028390025.1 Pseudophryne corroboree | reverse complement strand
AGTTTCAATCTGCCTACCTCTGGGTTATGGACCCAGCATGCTTCCATTACAGTACTCTGCTGCACATGTAAGTGCAAGAGGTCCTGAAGCACTCACTTATCATGGGAAAGTACCAATGTGTTTCTTCATTGGTTGATGGAAGAAACATCTTACAAAAACTCTCCACATTATTGACTTTTTAAAATGTTTCTAGGAATCGTTCTAGATGAATGCTTATTAGCCTTTGTCAGTATGTACTTTTGCAAAGTGTAGCTGTGGCGCAATCAGTTAGTGTGTAAGGCTATTAACCAAAAGGTTGGTTGTTCAATCCCACCCAGGGACTTAATTGACCTTGTTATCAGATTTTGGTGATCTTTAAGTAGACAAGTCAAAATTTCAAACCCCCTGTTATGGTGTAGGGTACCTGGCCTTCTCTGATGTAATCAGAGTTAGATTTGATTCAGTGATTTTATAAAAACAGCTAGGAAGCACAATTTGGCAGTGGGTTGCAGAGAAAAAGAAATATGCTGGCAGAAAAATCCAATTGAGTGATTAAACAGCTCTTCATTTTCTGGCTTTATTTTTATACTAACTAATTTGTTCTCTGAAAAGTGTCCACAAAGCCAAGTATCTGATTAACATATTTGTAGGGATGGTTTTTCACCTATTACTAAATTAAACTTGCTTCATTGGAAAGGCAGCAAGATGCATCCTCATTTCAATATCTACTGAAATAATACAGGTTGATACCAGGAAACATTAACGCCACTGCATCCTTGCTGCTTTCTCATGTGGAAGTCTGTTTAATGTGAAAACAAGGTGATATCTAATTAGCACACAGGTAAGGAATTAAGAAAATCTTTATTTAAGGGTGAAGATGTTTCTCACAAAATCGTTGCCCCAATGCATCATTGAAATTCAAGCTGGAAAGATGATTTTAATATATCACTTGTACATTTTGTATTGCTCTTATGGTGACAATGTAGTTTGTTTTTGTCAATTACCATTTTAATAATAGGGTAAAGAAAATTAAGTGGATTTTTGAAAGAAAACAATACTGTCAATATACTATTAAAACAAATTAAAATGGTAAAAGTTATTGTACTTTAAGTAAAAATAAAAGCTAAAATATCAATCCCAGTTTTGGATTACTTTAATGAACAAAAAAAAATTCATATAGCAAAGGATAGTTTCAATCTGCCTACCTCTGGGTTATGGGCCCAGCATGCTTCCATTGCAGTACTCTGCTGCACATGTAAGTGCAAGAGATCCTGAAGCACTCACTCATCATGCGAAAGTACCAATGTGTTTCTTCATTGGTTGCTGGAAGAAACATCTTACAAAAACTCTCCAGATTATTGACTTTTTAAAGTTTTTCTAGGAAACGTTCTAGATGAATGCTTATTAGTCTTTGTCAGTATGTGCTTTTTGCAAAGTGTCGCTGTGGCGCAATCAGTTAGTGTGTAAGGCTGTTAACCAAAAGGTTGGTGGTTCAATCCCACCCAGGGACTTAATTGACCTTGTTATCAGATTTTGGTGATATTTAAGTAGACAAGTCAAAATTGCAAACCCCCTCTTATGGTATAGGGTACCTGGCCTTCTCTGATGTAATCAGAGTTAGATTTGATTAAGTGATTTTATAAAAAAACAGCTAGGAAGCACAATTTAGCAGTGGGTTGCAGAGAAAAAGAAAAATGCTGGCAGAAAAATCCAATTGAGTGATTAAACAGCTCTTCATTTTCTGGCTTTATTTTTATGATTACAAATTTGTTCTCTGAAAAGTGTCCACAAAGCCAAGTATCTGATTAACATCTTTGTAGGGATGGTTTTTCACCTATTACTAAATTAAACTTGCTTCATTGGAAAGGCAGCAAGATGCATCCTCATTTCAATATCTACGGAAATAATACAGGTTGACACCAGGAAACATTAACGCCACTGCATCTTTGCTGTTTTCTCATGTGGAAGTCTGTTTAATGTGAAAACAAGGTGATATCTAATTAGCACACAGGTAAGGAATTAAGAAAATCTTTATTTAAGGGTGAAGATGTTTCTCACAAAATCGTTGCCCCAATGCATCATTGAAATTCAAGCTGGAAAGATGATTTTAATATATCACTTGTACATTTTGTATTGCTCTTCTGGTGACAATGTAGTTTGTTTTTGTCAATTACCATTTTAATAATCGGGTAAAGAAAATTAATTGGATTTTTGAAAGAAAACAATACTGTCAATATACTATTAAAACAAATTAAAATGGTAAAAGTTATTGTACTTTAAGTAAAAATAAAAGAGCAAAAATATCAATCCCAGTTTTGGATTACTTTAATTAACAAAAAAAAATGCATATAGCAGAGGATAGTTTCAATCTGCCTACCTCTGGGTTATGGACCCAGCATGCTTCCATTACAGTACTCTGCTGCACATGTAAGTGCAAAAGATCCTGAAGCACTCACTCATCATGGGAAAGTACCAATGTGTTTCTTCATTGGTTGATGGAAGAAACATCTTACAAAAACTCTCCACATTATTGACTTTTTAAAATGTTTCTAGGAATCGTTCTAGATGAATGCTTATTAGCCTTTGTCAGTATGTACTTCTGCAAAGTGTCGCTGTGGCGCAATCAGTTAGTGTGTAAGGCTGTTAACCAAAAGGTTGGTGGTTCAATCCCACCCAGGGACTTAATTGACCTTGTTATCAGATTTTGGTGATCTTTAAGTAGACAAGTCAAAATTTCAAACCCCCTGTTATGGTGTAGGGTACCTGGCCTTCTCTGATGTAATCAGAGTTAGATTTGATTCAGTGATTTTATAAAAACAGCTAGGAAGCACAATTTAGCAGTGGGTTGCAGAGAAAAAGAAATATGCTGGCAGAAAAATCCAATTGAGTGATTAAACAGCTCTTCATTTTCTGGCTTTATTTTTATGCTAACAAATTTGTGCTCTGAAAAGTGTCCACAAAGCCAAGTATCTGATTAACACCTTTGTAGGGATGGTTTTTCACCTATTATTAAATTAAACTTGCTTCATTGGAAAGGCAGCAAGTGATGTCATCCAAGCAGTGGGTCAAAGTTGGCTTCAAACCTCGTCTGCTTATGAAAAGAGAAAAGGGGTATGCAGGGCATGGCGGCCTTTTGCGGTGCTTGGATGACCCCTAGTTCGCATTAAATAATGCAGTCGAGTTTCCCACATTTGGGGAAATCACAGGGGTCAGCATACCCAGAATGCAATGAATGAACCGCACCCTGGGAGAACAGTCTTCATGACCATGGTATCTCCTATGCAAAATAAGTATGATTTGGGATAGGGCTGGGGAGGGCCGCTGCTCAGGCACATCTCTGTCAAGTAAAGGAGATTCAACTGAGGCAGCACAAGGGAACTCTCATCTGGGGACAACAACTGCAGGGAGAACACATATTTTCAGATGAACATGGGAGGGCAGAAGGCTGCCTAATACTGAAGCACCCTCAAACAACAAACCAAATGCAACAACTAGTGCAAGTATTCCTGGGGGAAGGCCTGCAGCAGATGGATTTGCATATGGCGATGTCATCCAAGCAGTGGGTCAAAGTTGGCTTCAACCCTCGTCTGCATATGAAAAGAGAAAAGGGGCGTGCAGGGCATGGCGGCCTTTTGCGGCACTTGGATGACCCCTAGTTCGCATTAAACACCTCCACCCTCCGTCGGTGTGGGGCTCATGTTGGCTATGCCCCAGCCCCTGAAGGATTCAAGCTGATTTCTTGCAGCAGCTGGGCACTGTAACAGCTCCAGAGCTGCTCTGTAAGGCAAGTAAAAGGGTGTGGGCCCTGCAGCACTACCTGTAGTTTGCATTGTGCATTGGAAGGCACAAAGTAAGCAGACGGGAGGAGAAGTCAGGATAGTGCACAAGGGTATAGACGGGAGGGGCTCAAGAAAAAAGAAGTGGAAACAGACAGCAAACTAGGCTTCCAATGCACAATGCAAACTACAGGTAGTGCTGCAGGGCCCACACCCTTTTACTTGCCTTACAGAGCAGCTCTGGAGCTGTTTAATCACTCAATTGGATTTTTCTGCCAGCATAATTTTTCTCTTACGTCCTAGAGGATGCTGGGGACTCCGTAAGGACCATGGGGGATAGACGGGCTCCGCAGGAGACATGGGCACTTTAAGAAAGACTTTAGATCTGGGTGTGCACTGGCTCCTCCCTTTATGCCCCTCCTCCAGACCTCAGTTTACTACTGTGCCCAGAGGAGACTGGGTGCTTTTCAGGGAGCTCTCCTGAGTTTCCTGACAGAAAGTATATTTGTTAGATTTTTTTATTTTCAGGGAGCCTGCTGGCAACAGACTCCCTGCATCGAGGGGCGGAGGGGAGAGATGCACACCTACTTCTGTGAGTTGATAGGCTCTGCTTCTTAGGCTACTGTACAGCATTAGCTCCAGAGGGATCGGTACGCAGGTCTCACCCTCGCCGTCCGTCCCAGAGCCGCGCCGCCGTCCCCCTCGCAGAGCCGGAAGATAGAAGCCGGGTGAGTATGAGAAGAAAAGAAGACTTCAGAGGCGGCGGAAGACTTCATGATCTTCACTGAGGTAACGCACAGCAGTAAAGCTGTGCTCCATTGCTCCAATACACCTCACACACGGCAGTCAGTGTAAGGGTGAAGGGCGCAGGGGGGACGCCCTGGGCAGCAATATAGACCACTCTTTGGCAAAATAAATATATATGCAGCTAGGCACTGTATATATATATATAAGAGCCCCCGCCATTTTTTTACTATATTTGAGCGGGACAGAAGCCCATCGCTGAGGGGGTGGGGCTTCTCCCTCAGCACTCACCAGCGCCATTTTCTCCACAGCACCGCTGAGGGGAAGCTCCACGGACTCTCCCCTGCTTATACCACGGTAGAAAGAGGGTCTTAAAGAAGAGGGGGGCACATAATTAGGCGCATATATATATGGAAATACAGCGCTACTGGGTAAACATAAAATTATTGTGTTTTTTTCCTGGGTCATATAGCGCTGGGGTGTGTGCTGGCATACTCTCTCTCTCTGTCTCTCCAAAGGGCCTTGTTGGGGAACTGTCCTCAGATAAGAGGATTCCCTGAGTGTATGGTGTGTCGGTACACGTGTGTCGACATGTCTGAGGTAGAAGGCTCTCCTAGAGAGGAGCAGGAGCAAATTAATGTGGTGTCTCCATCGACAACGCCGACACCTGACTGGATGGATATGTGGAATGTTTTAAGTGCTAATGTAAACTTATTACACAAGAGATTAGACAAAGCTGAAGCTAGGGAACAGTCAGGGAGTCAACCCATGCCTGTCCCTATGTCGCAGGGACCTTCGGGGTCTCAAAAGCGCCCACTATCCCAAATAGTTGACACAGATACCGACATAGTGTCGACTACGATGATGCAAAGTTACAGCCAAAATTGGCTAAATGTATTCGATATATGATTATTGCAATAAAAGATGTTTTGCACATCACAGAGTCCCCTGTCCCTGACACGAGGGTACACATGTATAAGGGAAAGAAACCTGAGATAACCTTTCCCCCCTCACATGAGTTGAACGAATTATGTGAAAAAGCTTGGGAATCTCCAGACAAAAAGCTGCAGATTCCCAAAAGGATTCTTATGGCGTATCCTTTCCCGCCAATGGACAGGATACGGTGGGAATCCTCCCCTAGGGTGGATAAAGCATTGACACGCTTATCCAAAAAGGTAGCGCTGCCATCCCAGGATACGGCTACCATCAGGGACCCTGCTGACCGCAAGCAGGAGGTTACCCTAAAGTCCATTTACACACATTCTGGTACCTTACTCAGACCGGTAATTGCGTCGGCCGGGGTTGTAGCGCAGTGGCAGCATGGACAGATACCTTATCAGCAGAGATTGAGACCCTAGATAAGGATGCTATGTTATTGACCATAGGGCATATAAAAGATGCTGTCCTATATATGAGAGATGCTCAAAGTGACATTAGTCTACTGGGTTCTAGAATAAACGCTATGTCGATTTCTGCTAGACGAGTCCTATGGACCCGGCAATGGACAGGTGATGCCGACTCAAAAAGGCATATGGAGGTTTTACCTTACAGGGGTGAGGAATTGTTTGGGGAAGGTCTCTCGGACCTAGTCTCCACAGCTACAGCTGGTAAATCAAATTTTTTGCCTTATATTCCCTCACAGCCTAAGAAAGCACCACATTATCAAATGCAGTCCTTTCGATCACAGAGAAACAAGAAAGTACGAGGTGCGTCCTTTCTTGCCAGAGGTAAGGGCAGAGGGAAGAAGCTGCACAACACAGCTAGTTCCCAGGAACAGAAGTCCTCCCCGGCCTCTACAAAATCCACCGCATGACGCTGGGGCTCCGCTAAAGGAGTCCGCCCAGTTGGGGGCACGTCTTCGAGTTTTCAGCCACATCTGGGTTCATTCGCAGGTGGATCCCTAGGCAATAGAAATTGTTTCTCAGGGTTACAAGCTGAAATTCGAAGAGGTGCCTCCTCGCCGGTTTTTCAAATCGGCCCTACCATCTTCTCCCCTGGAAAGGGAGATAGTGTTAAATGCAATTCACAAATTGTATCTTCAACATATGCCGCTGTTCGGGCACCCCCCTGTCAAGTGAAAGAGATCCAACTGAGGCAGCACAAGGGAACTCTCGAAAGAAGAACAAGGCTAGAGGAAGATCTGAGACAAAGAAATCAGACTTTTTCCAGAGCTGACCAGAGGAAAGCACAAACACAGTCCCCCACTACCACAAATAATGCAGTCGAGTTTCCCACATTTGGGGAAATCACAGGGGTCAGCATACCCAGAATGCAATGAATGAACCTCACCCTGGGAGAAAAATCTTCATGACCATGGTATCGCCTATGCAAAATAAGTATGATTTGGGATAGGGCTGGGGAGGGCCGCTGCTCAGGCACATCTCTGTCAAGTAAAGGAGATTCAACTGAGGCAGCACAAGGGAACTCTCATCTGGGGACAACAACTGCAGGGAGAACACATATTTTCAGATGAACATGTGAGGGCAGAAGGCTGCCTAATGCTGAAGCACCCCCAAACAACAAACCAAATGCAACAACTAGTGCAAGCATTCCTGGGGGAAGGCCTGCAGCAGATGGATTTGCATATGGTGATGTCATCCAAGCAGTGGGTCAAAGTTGGCTTCAACCCTCGTCTGCATATGAAAAGAGAAAAGGGGCGTGCAGGGCATGGCGGCCTTTTGCAGCGCTTGGATGACCCCTAGTTCGCATTACACACCTCCACCCTCCTTCGGTGTGGGGCTCATGTTGGCTATGCCCCAGCCCCTGAAGCATTCAAGCTGATTTCTTGCAGCAGCTGGGCACTGTAACTGCTCCAGAGCTACTCTGTAAGGCAAGTAAAAGGGTGTGGGCCCTGCAGCACTACCTGTAGTTCGCATTGTGCGTTGGAAGGCACGAAGTAAGCAGACGGGAGAAGTCAGGATAGTGCGCAAGGGCATAGAAGGGAGCGGCTCAAGAAAAGAGAAGTGGAAACAGACAGCAAACTAGGCTGTAGAGAGACCTGAGACAAAGAGATCTGAATTATACGAGAGCCGACGAGGGGAAACACAAATTATGCAGTCAAGTTTCCCACATTTGGGGAAATCGCAGGAGCAGCACACCCAGAGTGCAATGGTTGAGCCTTGCCCTGGGAGAAGCACCTTCATGATCATAGTATCTCACCTGGCAGGTAAGTAGGAGTTGGGCTAGAGCTGGGGAGGGTCGCTGCTCGGGTTCCCCCCTGTGAAGTGAAGGAGATCCAACTGAGGCAGCACCAGGGAACTCTCGAAAGAAGAACAAGGCTAGAGGAAGATCTGAGACAAAGAAATCTGACTTTTACCAGAGCTGACCAGAGGAAAGCACAAACACAGTCCCCCACTACCACAAATAATGCAGTCGAGTTTCCCACATTTGGGAAAATCACAGGGGTCAGCATACCCAGAATGCAATGAATGAACCTCACCCTGGGAGAACAATCTTCATGACCATGGTATCTCCTATGCAAAATAAGTATGATTTGGGATAGGGCTGGTGAGGGCCGCTGCTCAGGCACATCTCTGTCAAGTAAAGGAGATTCAACTGAGGCAGCACAAGGGAACTCTCATCTGGGGACAACAACTGCAGGGAGACCACATCTTTTCAGATGAACATGGGAGGGCGGAAGGCTGCCTAATACTGAAGCACCATCAAATATCAAACCATATGCAACAACTAGTACAAGCACTCCTGGGGGAAGGTCTGCAGCAGACGGATTTGCATACGGTGATGTTATCCAAGCAGTGGGCCAAAGTTGACTGGAACCCTCATCTGCATATGAAAAGAGAAAAGGGGCATGCAGGGCATGGCGGCCTTTTGCAGTGCTTGGATGACCCCTAGTTCGCATTAAACACCCCCACCCTCCTTTGGTGTGGGGCTCATGTTGGCCATGCCCCATCCCCTGAAGCATTCAAGCTGATTTCTTGCAGCAGCTGGGCACTGTAACAGCTCCAGAGCTGTTCTGTAAGGCAAGAAAAAGGGTGTGGGCCCTGCAGCACCACCTGTTGTTCGCATTGTGCGTTGGAAGGCACAAATTAAGCAGACGGGAGGAGAAGTCAGGATAGTGCGCAAGGGCATACTTTTCTCTTAGTCCGGGGGCAAGGCTTCAAAATGGGGTCTGCAACGGAGGAGACACAGGGGGCGTGGTCACAGCAGCTTTTCTCTACAGCCTGCACCAGCAGGAGCCTACACCATTTTTTATGATCACGCTGAACTGCAGTGCGACTGCAATTACAGCATGGTCAAGAAGGGAGGCGTCATGCTGGGTGGCCATGCCCTGTCACTGTGCAGGAGCCAGCACAGCTCACACACTAGTCCCCGGGTGCAGCCCCCAACCCCCGGGACACCCGGAGCAACAAAATGTAGATTCAGGCCACCAGGCCACGCCCCTACCTATGAAACCATGCCTCCTTTTTACCATTGCGCTGTTTATCTGCGCGCACTGCATTACAATCTCCCTCGCCACCTCTCTGGGTGTCACCAGTGATAGTGACACCTCTGCCATGCTTGTAGCAGCTGGTCCTAAGATCTACGCCTCAAGCCCTGAGTGTTTGCCCTTGTGACTTGTTGATCATCATAGCGAAGCAGATGCTTACAGAAAACTGCAGGGGCTTAGATTGAAAATAAAAAAATTGATGGGTATAAGGTAGAGAGGAGCGGGTTCGGTTCTCCGAGAACCGAATTCCCCACGAACTCCACGTGGTTTACACTGGTCCGAGGCAGGCTCGGTTGTTCCCGCCTGACTCGGAAAACCTGAACAAGGGAAAATGTCATCATCCCGCTGTCGGATTCTCGCGAGATTCGGATTCCATATAAAGAGCTGCGCGTTGCTGCCATTTTTACTCGTGCATTGAAGAGAGAGCGGAGAGGACGTGGCTATGTTCTCTCAGTGGAAATCTCAATATCAGTGCTCAGTATCAGTGGTTACTTATTGCTGCTCAGTAATACTAGTAGTGTGTCTCTCCTGCTCAGTGTCAGTTCTCAGTAGTATCCTCATCAGTGCTCAGTATCACTGCTCATTGTCTTGTGCTGCATTGTGGTGCTCAGCATACTACAGTACATTACTAATAGTCCAGTGCTGCATCTTGCTGCTCAGTGTCAGTTCTAGTATCCTCATCAGTGCTCACTATCACTGCTCATTGCATTGTGGTGTTCTGTATACTACAATAACATAGTAATATAGTAACATAGTTTTTGAGGTTGAATAGAGGCAAATTGCCCATCGTGTTCAACCTGTTTTAAGTTGTGATGATTCTACATACTTGCTGAATAATGTTTTATGACTAGTTAGCTACTATAACTCATGTTACCCCCGGATTAACCATGTTGATATTTTAAGTATTATAACCTTGGATAGCTTTTTCATTCAGAAATGTATCCATTCCTTTTTTAAATCCAATTACAGAGTCCGCCATTACCACCTTCCCTGGCAGGGAATTCCACATCCTGATTGCCCTAACAGTGAAGAAACCTTTCCTCCATTGCGTTCTGAACTTTCCTCCAGTCGCAGCGAGTGACCACGTGTTCTTTTAATAAATAATTCCTCTGATAACTCTTTGTTATGTATCTTTACATATTTGAAGATATTAATAATATCTCCTCTTAGGCACCTCTTTTCTAGTGTATAAATATTCAGCCTAGTAAGTCTTTCCTTATAGTCCAGTACTTTTAGGCCTTTAATCAATTTAGTCTTCAGGATCTCTTACACTTCCATGAGCAGCAGAGTAGTGCAATGGAAGCATGCTGGGCCCATAACCCAGAGGTCGATTGATCGAAACTATCCTCTGCTATGTGCATTTTTTTTTTTATAATTAAAGTAATCAAAAACTGGGATTGATATTTTGGCTCTTTTATTTTTACTTAAAGTACAATAACTTTTATCATTTTAATTTGTTTTAATAGTATATTGACAGCATTGTTTTCTTTAAAAAATCCACTTAATTTTCTTTACCCTATTACTGAAATGGTAATTGACAAAAACAAACTACATTGTCACCAGAAGAGCAATGCAAAATGTACAAGTGATATATGAAAATCATCTTCCATCTTGAATTTCAATGATGCATTGGGACAACAATTTGTGAGAAACATCTTCACCCACAAAGAAAGATTTTCTTAATTCCTTACCTGTGTGCTGATTAGATATCACCTTGTTTTCACATTAAACAGACTTCCCCGTGAGGAAGCAGCAAGGATGCAGTGACGTTTCCTGGTGTCAACCTGTATTATTTCAGTAGACATTGAAATGAGGATGCATCTTTGATGCCTTTCCAATGAAGCAAGTTTATTTCAGTAATAGGTGAAAAACCATTCCTACAAAGGTGTTAATCAGAGACTTGGCTTTGTGGACACTTTTCAGAGAGCAAATTTGTTAGCATAAACATAAAATCAGAAAATGAAGAGCTGTTTAATCACTCAATTGGACTTTTCTGCCAGCATATTTTTTTTCTCTGCAACCCACTGCTAAATTGTGCTTCCTAGCTGTTTTTTTATAAAATCACTTAATCAAATCTAACTCTGATTACATCAGAGAAGGCCAGGTACCCTACACCATAAGGGGGGTTTTTGAAATTTTGACTTGTCTACTTAAAGATCACCAAAATCTGATTACAAGGTCAATTACATCCCTGGGTGGGATTGAACCACCAACCTTTTGGTTAATAGCCAAACATGCTAACCGATTGCGCCACAGAGACACCTTGCAAAAGTCAATACTGACAAAGGCTAATAATCATTCATCTAGAACGTTTCCTAGAAAAACTTTAAAAAGTCAATAATCTGGAGAATTTTTGTAAGAAACACATTGGTACTTTCCCATGATGAGTGAGTGCTTCAGGATTTCTTGCACTTACATGGGCTATTAACCAAAAGGTTGGTGGTTCAATCCCACCCAGGGATGTAATTGACCTTGTCATCAGATTTTGGTGATCTTTAAGTAGACAAGTCAAAATTTCAAACCCCCTCTTATGGTGTAGGGTACCTGGCCTTCTCTGACGTAATCAGAGTTAGATTTAATTAAGTGATTTTATAAAAAACAGCTAGGAAGCACAATTTAGCAGTGGGTTGCAGAGAAAAAAATAACATTTTAAACCTACCGGTAATTTTTTTTTCTCGTAGTCCGTAGAGGATGATGGGGACTCCGTAAGGACCATGGGGGATAGACGGGCTCCGCAGCAGACATGGGCACTTTAAGAAAGACTTTAGATCTGGGTGTGCACTGGCTCCTCCCTCTATGCCCCTCCTCCATACCTCAGTTAGAGAAACTGTGCCCAGAGGAGACAGACAGTTCGAGGAAAGGATTTTTGTTAATCCAAGGTCAAGATTCATACCAGCCACACCAATCACACCGTATAACTTGTGATATACTACCCAGTTAACAGTATGAATCAAATCTAACTCTGATTACATCAGAGAAGGCCAGGTACCCTACACCATAACAGGGGTTTTCGAAATTTTGACTTGTCTACTTAAAGATCAACAAAATCTGATTACAAGTTCAATTACGTCCCTGGGTGGGATTGAACCACCAACCTTTTGGTTAATAGCCGTACACACTAACTGATTGCGCCACAGCGAAACTTTGCAAAAGTACATACTGACAAAGGCTAATAAGCATTCATCTAGAACGATTCCTAGAAAAACTTTAAAAAGTCAATAATCTGGAGAGTTTTTGTAAGATGTTTCTTCCAGCAACCAATGAAGAAACACATTGGTACTTTCGCATGATGAGTGAGTGCTTCAGGATCTCTTGCACTTACATGTGCAGCAGAGTACTGTAATGGAAGCATGCTGGGTCCATAACCCAGAGGTAGGCAGATTGAAACTATCCTCTGCTATATGACTTGTCTACTTAAATATTACCAAAATTTGATGACAAGGTCAATTACGTCCCTGGATGGGATTGAACCACCAACCTTTTGATTAATAGCTGAACACACTAACCGATTGCGCCACAGAGACACTTTGCAAAAAGTACATACTGACAAAGACTAATAAGCATTCATCTAGAACGTTTCCTAGAAAAACTTTAAAAAGTCAATAATCTGGAGAGTTTTTGTAAGATGTTTCTTCCAGCAACCAATGAAGAAACACATTGGTACTTTCCCATGATGAGTGAGTGCTTCAGGATCTCTTGCACTTACATGTGCAGCAGAGTACTGCAATGGAAGCATGCTGGGCCCATAACCCAGAGGTAGGCAGATTGAAACTATCCTTTGCTATATGCATTTTTTTTTTGTTCATTAAAGTAATCCAAAACTGGGATTGATATTTTAGCTTTTATTTTTACTTAAAGTACAATAACTTTTACCATTTTAATTTGTTTTAATAGTATATTGACAGTGTTGTTTTCTTTCAAAAATCCAATTAATTTTCTTTACCCGATTATTAAAATGGTAATTGACAAAAACAAACTACATTGTCACCAGAAGAGCAATACAAAATGTACAAGTGATATATTAAAATCATCTTTCCAGCTTGAATTTCAATGATGCATTGGGGCAACGATTTTGTGAGAAACATCTTCACCCTTAAATAAAGATTTTCTTTATTCCTTACCTGTGTGCTAATTAGATATCACCTTGTTTTCACATTAAACAGACTTCCACATGAGAAAGCAGCAAGGATGCAGTGGCGTTAATGTTTCCTGGTGTCAACCTGTATTATTTCAGTAGATATTGAAATGAGGATGCATCTTGCTGCCTTTCCAATGAAGCAAGTTTAATTTAGTAATAGGTGAAAAACCATCCCTACAAATATGTTAATCAGATACTTGGCTTTGTGGACACTTTTCAGAGAACAAATTAGTTAGCATAAAAATAAAGCCAGAAAATGAAGAGCTGTTTAATCACTCAATTGGATTTTTCTGCCAGCATATTTCTTTTTCTCTGCAACCCACTGCTAAATTGTGCTTCCTAGCTGTTTTTTTATAAAATCACTGATTCAAATCTAACTCTGATTACATCAGAGTAGGCCAGGTACCCTACACCATAAGAAGGGGGTTTGAAATTTTGACTTGTCTACTTAAAGATCACCAAAATCTGATAACAAGGTCAATTACATCGTTGGGTGGGATTGAACCACCAACCCTTTGATTAATAACCAAACACACTAACCGATTGCGCCACAGAGACACTTTACAAACATACATACTGACAAAGGCTAATAAGCATTCATCTAGAACGTTTCCTAGAAAAACTTTAAAAAGTCAATAATCTGGAGAGTTTTTGTAAGATGTTTCTTCCATCAACCAACGAAGAAACACATTGGTACTTTCCCATGATGAGTGAGTGCTTCAGGATCTCTTGCACTTACATGTGCAGCAGAGTACTGCAATGGAAACATGCTGGGCCCATAACCCAGAGGTAGGCAGATTGAAACTATCCTCTGCTATATGCATTTTTTTTTGTTAATTAAAGTAATCCAAAACTGGGATTGATATTTTTGCTCTTTTATTTTTACTTAAAGTACAATAACTTTTACCATTTTAATTTGTTTTAATAGTATATTGACAGTATTGTTTTCTTTCAAAAATCCACTTAATTTTCTTTACCCTATTATTAAAATGGTAATTGACAAAAACAAACTACATTGTCACCAGAAGAGCAATACAAAATGTACAAGTGATATATTAAAATCATCTTTCCAGCTTGAATTTCAATGATGCATTGGGGCAACGATTTTGTGAGAAACACCTTCACCCTTAAATAAAGATTTTCTTAATTCCTTACCTGTGTGCTAATTAGATATCACCTTGTTTTCACATTAAACAGACTTCCACATGCGAAAGCAGCAAGGATGCAGTGGCGTTTATGTTTCCTGGTGTCAACCTGTATTATTTCAGTAGACATTGAAATGAGGATGCATCTTGCTGCCTTTCCAATGAAGCAAGTTTAATTCAGTAATAGGTGAAAAACCATTCCTACAAAGGTGTTAATCAGAGACTTGGCTTTGTGGACACTTTTCAGAGAGCAAATTTGTTAGCATAAACATAAAATCAGAAAATGAAGAGCTGTTTAAACAGCTACTGCCTGAGGGTCTCTTGACCTGGTGCAATACCTCTGTAGCTTTTTGTTGAGGCGGGACGCCATCATGTCTATCTGGAACAGTCCCCACCGACTTGCAATCTGTGCGAAGACTTCCTGATGGAGTCCCCACTCTCCTGGATGTAGGTCGTGTCTGCTGAGGAAGTCTGCTTCCCAGTTGTCCACTCCCGGAATGAACACTGCTGACAGTGCGCTTACATGATTCTCCGCCCAGCGAAGAATTCTGGTGGCTTCCGCCATCGCCACTCTGCTCCTTGTGCCGCCTTGGCGGTTTACATGAACTACTGCGGTGACGTTGTCTGACTGGATCAGAACTGGTTGGTCGCGAAGTAAGGTCTCCGCTTGACATAGGGCGTTGTATATGGCCCTTAGCTCCAGGATGTTGATGTGAAGACAAGTCTCCTGACTTGACCAAAGACCTTGGAAATTTCTTCCCTGTGTGGCTGCTCCCCAACCTCGGAGGCTCACGTTCGTGGTCACCAGGATCCAGTCCTGAATGCCGAACCTGCGGCCCTCTAGAAGGTGAGCACTCTGCAGCCACCACAGGAGAGATACCCTGGCCCTGGGGGACAGGGTGATCAACTGATGAATCTGTAGATGTGACCCGGACCACTTGTCCAGTAGGTCCCATTGCAAGATCCTCGCATGGAACCTGCCGAAGGGAATGGCCTCGTATGATGCCACCATCATTCCCAGGACTCGAGTGCAGTGATGCACTGACACCTGTTTTGGTTTCAATAGGTTCCTGACCAGAGTCATGAGTTCCTGGGCCTTTTCTATCGGAAGATAAACCCTTTTCTGGTCCGTATCCAGAATAATGCCCAAGCAAAGTCAGACGAGTCGTAGGAACCAACTGCGACTTCGGGATATTGAGAATCCAGCCGTTTTGCTGTAACACCTTCAATGAAAGTTATACGCTGTTCAGCAACTGCTCTCTTGATCTCGCTTTTATGAGGAGATCGTTCAAGTACGGGATAATTGTGACACCTTGCTTTCGCAGGAGCACCATAATTTCCGTCATTACCTTGGTGAAAATTCTCGGAGAAAATTCTGGAGAGACCAAACGGCAACGTCTGAAATTGGTAATGACAATACTGTACCGCAAATCTTAGGTACGCCTGATGAGGTGGATAAATGAGTACATGAAGGTATGCATCCTTTATGTCCAGAGATATCATAAAATCCCCCCCTTCTAGGCTGGCGATGACCGCTCTTAGCGATTCCATCTTGAACTTGAACCTTTTCAAGTATAGGTTCAGGGATTTTAAATTTAATATGGGTCTGACCAAACCGTCCGGTTTTGGGACTACAAACAGGGTCGAATAATTTCCCTTTCCTTGTTGAAGCAGGGGAACCTTGACCACCACCTGTTGAAGATACAATTTGTGAATTGCATTTAACACTATCTCCCTTTCCTGGGGAGAAGATGGTAGGGCCGATTTGAAAAACCGGCGAGGAGGCACCTCTTCGAATTTCAGCTTGTAACCCTGAGAAACAATTTCTATTGCCTAGGGATCCACCTGCGAATGAACCCAGATGTGGCTGAAAACACGAAGACGTGCCCCCAACTGGGCGGACTCCTTTAGCGGAGCCCCAGCGTCATGCGGTGGATTTTGTAGAGGCCGGGGAGGACTTCTGTTCCTGGGAACTAGCTGTGTTGTGCAGCTTCTTCCCTCTGCCCTTACCTCTGGCAAGAAAGGACGCACCTCGTACTTTCTTGTTTCTCTGTGATCGAAAGGACTGCATTTGATAATGTGGTGCTTTCTTAGGCTGTGAGGGAATATAAGGCAAAAAATTTGATTTACCAGCTGTAGCTGTGGAGACAAGGTCCGAGAGACCTTCCCCAAACAATTCCTCACACCTGTAAGGTAAAACCTCCATATGCCTTTTTGAGTCGGCATCACCTGTCCATTGCCGGGTCCATAGGACTCGTCTAGCAGAAATCGACATAGCGTTTATTCTAGAACCCAGTAGACTAATGTCACTTTGAGCATCTCTCATATATAGGACAGCATCTTTTATATGCCCTATGGTCAATAACATAGCATCCTTATCTAGGGTCTCAATCTCTGCTGATAAGGTATCTGTCCATGCTGCCACCGCGCTACAACCTCGGCCGACGCAATTGCCGGTCTGAGTAAGGTACCAGAATGTGTGTAAATGGACTTTAGGGTAACCTCCTGCTTGCGGTCAGCAGGGTCCCTGATGGTAGCCGTATCCTGGGATGGCAGCGCTACCTTTTTGGATAAGCGTGTCAATGCTTTATCCACCCTAGGGGAGGATTCCCACCGTATCCTGTCCATTGGCGGGAAAGGATACGCCATAAGAATCCTTTTGGGAATCTGCAGCTTTTTGTCTGGAGATTCCCAAGCTTTTTCACATAATTCGTTCAACTCATGTGAGGGGGGAAAGGTTATCTCAGGTTTCTTTCCCTTATACATGTGTACCCTCGTGTCAGGGACAGGGGACTCTGTGATGTGCAAAACATCTTTTATTGCAATAATCATATATCGAATACATTTAGCCAATTTTGGTTGTAACTTTGCATCATCGTAGTCGACACTGGAGTCAGAATCTGTGTCGGTATCTGTGTCAACTATTTGGGATAGTGGGCGCTTTTGAGACCCCGAAGGTCCCTGCGACATAGGGACAGGCATGGGTTGACTCCCTGACTGTTCCCTAGCTTCAGCTTTGTCTAATCTCTTGTGTAATAAGTTTACATTAGCACTTAAAACATTCCACATATCCATCCAGTCAGGTGTCGGCGTTGTCGATGGAGACACCACATTAATTTGCTCCTGCTCCTCTCTAGGAGAGCCTTCTACCTCAGACATGTCGACACACGTGTACCGACACACCATACACTCAGGGAATCCTCTTATCTGAGGACAGTTCCCCAACAAGGCCCTTTGGAGAGACAGAGAGAGAAAGTATGCCAGCACACACCCCAGCGCTATATGACCCAGGAAAAAAACACAATCATTTTATGTTTACCCAGTAGCGCTGTATTTCCATATATATATGCGCCTAATTATGTGCCCCCTCTTCTTTAAGACCCTCTTTCTACCGTGGTATAAGCAGGGGAGAGTCCATGGAGCTTCCCCTCAGCGGTGCTGTGGAGAAAATGGCGCTGGGGAGTGCTGAGGGAGAAGCCCCACCCCCTCAGCGACGGGCTTCTGTCCCGCTCAAATAGCCCCCCCCATAAAAAAATGGCGGGGGCTCTTATATATATATACAGTGCCTAGCTGCATATATATTTATTTTGCCAAAGAGAGGTCTATATTGCTGCCCAGGGCGTCCCCCCTGCGCCCTTCACCCTTACACTGACTGCCGTGTGTGAGGTGTATGGGAGCAATGGAGCACAGCTTTACTGCTGTGCGTTACCTCAGTGAAGATCATGAAGTCTTCCGCCGCCTCTGAAGTCTTCTTTTCTTCTCATACTCACCCGGCTTCTATCTTCCGGCTCTGCGAGGGGGACGGCGGCGCGGCTCTGGGACGGACGGCGAGGGTGAGACCTGCGTACCGATCCCTCTGGAGCTAATGCTGTACAGTAGCCTAAGAAGCAGAGCCTATCAACTCACAGAAGTAGGTGTGCATCTCTCCCCTCCGCCCCTCGATGCAGGGAGTCTGTTGCCAGCAGGCTCCCTGAAAATAAAAAAATCTAACAAATATACTTTCTGTCAGGAAACTCAGGAGAGCTCCCTGAAAAGCACCCAGTCTCCTCTGGGCACAGTAGTAAACTGAGGTCTGGAGGAGGGGCATAGAGGGAGGAGCCAGTGCACACCCAGATCTAAAGTCTTTCTTAAAGTGCCCATGTCTCCTGCGGAGCCCGTCTATCCCCCATGGTCCTTACGGAGTCCCCAGCATCCTCTAGGACGTAAGAGAAAAATTATGCTGGCAGAAAAATCCAATTGAGTGATTAAACAGCTCCAGAGCTGCTCTGTAAGGCAAGTAAAAGGGTGTGGGCCCTGCAGCACTACCTGTAGTTTGCATTGTGCATTGGAAGCCTAGTTTGCTGTCTGTTTCCACTTCTTTTTTCTTGATCCCCTCCCGTCTATACCCTTGTGCACTATCCTGACTTCTCCTCCCGTCTGCTTACTTTGTGCCTTCCAATGCACAATGCAAACTACAGGTAGTGCTGCAGGGCCCACACCCTTTTACTTGCCTTACAGAGCAGCTCTTGAGCTGTTACAGTGCCCAGCTGCTGCAAGAAATCAGCGTGAATGCTTCAGGGGCTGGGGCATGGCCAACATGAGCCCCACACCGAAGGAGGGTGGGGGTGTTTAATGCGAACTAGGGGTCTTGCACAATGCGAACTACAGGTAGTGCTGCAGGGCCCACACCCTTTTACTTGCCTTACAGAGCAGCTCTGGAGCTGTTACAGTGCCCAGCTGCTGCAAGAAATCAGCTTGAATCCTTCAGGGGCTGGGGCATAGCCAACATGAGCCCCACACCGACAGAGGGTGGAGGTGTTTAATGCGAACTAGGGGTCATCCAAGTGCCGCAAAAGGCCGCCATGCCCTGCACGCCCCTTTTCTCTTTTCATATGCAGACGAGGGTTGAAGCCAACTTTGACCCACTGCTTGGATGACATCGCCATATGCAAATCCATCTGCTGCAGGCCTTCCCCCAGGAATGCTTGCACTAGTTGTTGCATTTGGTTTGTTGTTTGGGGGTGCTTCAGTATTAGGCAGCCTTCTGCCCTCCCATGTTCATCTGAAAATATGTGTTCTCCCTGCAGTTGTTGTCCCCAGATGAGAGTTCCCTTGTGCTGCCTCAGTTGAATCTCCTTTACTTGACAGAGATGTGCCTGAGCAGCGGCCCTCCCCAGCCCTATCCCAAATCATACTTATTTTGCATAGGAGATACCATGGTCATGAAGACTGTTCTCCCAGGGTGCGGTTCATTCATTGCATTCTGGGTATGCTGACCCCTGTGATTTCCCCAAATGTGGGAAACTCGACTGCATTATTTAATGCGAACTAGGGGTCATCCAAGCACCGCAAAAGGCCGCCATGCCCTGCATACCCCTTTTCTCTTTTCATAAGCAGACGAGGTTTGAAGCCAACCTTGACCCACTGCTTGGATGACATCACTTGCTGCCTTTCCAATGAAGCAAGTTTAATTTAATAATAGGTGAAAAACCATCCCTACAAAGGTGTTAATAAGATACTTGGCTTTGTGGACACTTTTCAGAGCACAAATTTGTTAGCATAAAAATAAAGCCAGAAAATGAAGAGCTGTTTAATCACTCAATTGGATTTTTCTGCCAGCATATTTCTTTTTCTCTGCAACCCACTGCTAAATTGTGCTTCGTGGCTGTTTTTTTTATAAAATCACTTAATCAAATCTAACTCTGATTACATCAGAGAAGGCCAGGTACCCTACACCATAACAGGGGTTTTCGAAATTTTGACTTGTCTACTTAAAGATCACCAAAATCTGATAACAAGGTCAATTACGTCCCTAGGTGGGATTGAACCACCAACCTTTTGGTTAACAACTGAACACGCTAACTGTTTGTGCCTCAGAGACACTTTGCGAAAGTACATACTGACAAAGGCTAATAAGCATTCATCTAGAACGTTTCCTAGAAAAACTTTAAAAAGTCAATAATCTGGAGAGTTTTTGTAAGATGTTTCTTCCATCAACCAATGAAGAAACACATTGGTACTTTCCCATGATGAGTGAGTGCTTCAGGATCTCTTGCACTTACATGTGCAGCAGAGTACTGTAATGGAAGCATGCTGGGTCCATAACCCAGAGGTAGGCAGATTGAAACTATCCTCTGCTATATGCATTGTTTTTTGTTAATTAAAGTAATCCAAAACTGGGATTGATATTTTTGCTCTTTTATTTTTACTTAAAGTACAATAACTTTTACCATTTTAATTTGTTTTAATAGTATATTGACAGTATTGTTTTCTTTCAAAAATCCACTTAATTTTCTTTACCCTATTATTAAAATGGTAATTGACAAAAACAAACTACATTGTCACCAGAAGAGCAGTACAAAATATACAAGTGATATATTAAAATCATCTTTCCAGCTTTAATTTCAATGATGCCTTGGTGCAACAATTTTGTGAGAAACATCTTCACCCATAAAGAAAGATTTTCTTAATTCCTTACCTGTGTGCTGATTAGATATCACCTTGTTTTCACATTAAACAGACTTCCCCATGAGGAAGCAGCAAGGATGCAGTGACGTTTATGTTTCCTGGTGTCAACCTGTATTATTTCAGTAGACATTGAAATGAGGATGCATCTTGCTTCCTTTCCAATGAAGCAAGTTTAATTCAGTAATAGGTGGATAATCATTCCTACAAAGGTGTTAATCAGAGACTTGGCTTTGTGGACACTTTTCAGAGAGCAAATTTGTTAGCATAAACATAAAATCAGAAAATGAAGAGCTGTTTAATCACTCAATTGGACTTTTCTGCCAGCATAATTTTTTTTCTCTGCAACCCACTGCTAAATTGTGCTTCCTAGCTGTTTTTTATAAAATCACTTAATCAAATCTAACTCTGATTACATCAGAGAAGGCCGGGTACCCTACACCATAAGAGGGGGTTTGAAATTTTGACTTGTCTACTTAAAGATCACCAAAATCTGATAACAAGGTCAATTACGTCCCTGGGTGGGATTGAATCACCAACCTTTAGGTTAATAGCCATACACACTGACTGATTGCGCCACAGCGACACTTTGCAAAAGTACATACTGACAAAGGCTAATAAGCATTCATCTAGAACGTTTCCTAGAAAAACTTTAAAAAGTCAATAATCTGGAGAATTTTTGTAAGAAACACATTGGTACTTTCCCATGATGAGTGAGTGCTTCAGGATCTCTTGCACTTACATGGGCTATTAACCAAAAGGTTCCCACCCAGTGATGTAATTGACCTTGTGATCAGATTTTGGTGATCTTTAAGTAGACAAGTCAAAATTTCAAACCCCCTCTTATGGTGTAGGGTACCTGGCCTTCTCTGACGTAATCAGAGTTAGATTTAATTAAGGTGCGCAAGGACATAGAAGGGAGCGGTTTAAGAAAAGAGAAGTGGAAACAGACAGCAAACTAGGCTGGAGAGAGACCTGAGACAAAGAGATCTGAATTATACGAGAGCCGACCAGGGGAAACACAAATTATGCAGTCAAGTTTCCCACATTTGGGGAAATCGCAGGAGCAGCACACCCAGAGTGCAATGGGTGAGCCTTGCCCTGGGAGAAGCACCTTCATGATCATAGTATCTCACCTGGCAGGTAAGTAGGAGTTG
The DNA here is from genome assembly GCF_028390025.1 of Pseudophryne corroboree. Classification (NCBI taxonomy): domain Eukaryota; kingdom Metazoa; phylum Chordata; class Amphibia; order Anura; family Myobatrachidae; genus Pseudophryne; species Pseudophryne corroboree. The sequence continues at coordinate 1,519,557 of NW_026967485.1, read as the reverse complement.
GGCTAGTGCTGGGGAGGGTCGCTGCTCGGGTACGCCCCTGTCAAGTGAAGGAGATCCAACTGAGGCAGCACAAGGGAACTCTCGAAAGAAGAACAAGGCTAGAGGAAGATCTGAGACAAAGAAATCTGACTTTTACCAGAGCTGACCAGAGGAAAGCACAAACACAGTCCCCCACTACCACCAGGAAACATTAACGCCACTGCATCCTTGCTGCTTTCTCATGTGGAAGTCTATTTAATGTGAAAACAAGGTGCTATCTAATTAGCACACAGAAAAGAAAATTAAGTGAATTTTTGAAAGAAAACAATACTGTCAATATACTATTAAAACAAATTAAAATGGTAAAAGTTATTGTACTTTAAGTAAAAATAAAAGAGCAAAAATGTCAATCCCAGTTTTGGATTACTTTAATTAACAAAAAAAATGCATATAGCAGAGGATAGTTTCAATCTGCCTACCTCTGGGTTATGGACCCAGCATGCTTCCATTACAGTACTCTGCTGCACATGTAAGTGCAAGAGATCCTGAAGCACTCACTCATCATGGGAAAGTACCAATGTGTTTCTTCATTGGTTGATGGAAGAAACATCTTACAAAAACTCTCCACATTATTGACTTTTTAAAATGTTTCTAGGAAACGTTCTAGATGAATGCTTATTAGCCTTTTTCAGTATATGCTTTTGCAAAGTGTCGCTGTGGCGCAATCAGTTAGTGTGTAAGGCTATTAACCAAAAAGTTGGTGGTTCAATCCCACCCAGGGACGTAATTGACCTTGTTATCAGATTTTGGTGATCTTTATGTAGACAAGTAAAAATTTCATACCCCCTCTTATGGTGTAGGGTACCTGGCCTTCTCTGATGTAATCAGAGTTAGATTTGATTCAGTGATTTTATAAAAAACAGCTAGGAAGCACAATTTAGCAGTGGGTTGCAGAGAAAAAGAAATATGCTGGCAAAAAAATCCAATTGAGTGATTAAACAGCTCTTCATTTTCTGGCTTTATTTTTATGCTAACAAATTTGTTCTGTGAAAAGTGTCCACAAAGCCAAGTCTCTGATTAACACCTTTGTAGGGATGGTTTTTCACCTATTACTAAATTAAACTTGCTTCATTGGAAAGGCAGCAAGATGCATCCTCATTTCAATATCTACAGAAATAATACAGGTTGACACCAGGAAACATTAACGCCACTGCAAACTTGCTGCTTTCTCATGTGGAAGTCTGTTTAATGTGAAAACAAGGTGATATCTAATTAGCACACAGGTAAGGAATTAAGAAAATCTTTATTTAAGGGTGAAGATGTTTCTCACAAAATCGTTGCCCCAATGCATCATTGAAATTCAAGCTGGAAAGATGATTTTAATATATCACTTGTACATTTTGTATTGCTCTTCTGGTGACAATGTAGTTTGTTTTTGTCAATTACCATTTTAATAATCGGGTAAAGAAAATTAATTGGATTTTTGAAAGAAAACAATACTGTCAATATACTATTAAAACAAATTAAAATGGTAAAAGTTATTGTACTTTAAGTAAAAATAAAAGAGCAAAAATATCAATCCCAGTTTTGGATTACTTTAATTAACAAAAAAAAATGCATATAGCAGAGGATAGTTTCAATCTGCCTACCTCTGGGTTATGGACCCAGCATGCTTCCATTACAGTACTCTGCTGCACATGTAAGTGCAAGAGGTCCTGAAGCACTCACTTATCATGGGAAAGTACCAATGTGTTTCTTCATTGGTTGATGGAAGAAACATCTTACAAAAACTCTCCACATTATTGACTTTTTAAAATGTTTCTAGGAAGCGTTCTAGATGAATGCTTATTAGCCTTTGTCAGTATGTACTTTTGCAAAGTGTCGCTGTGGCGCAATCAGTTAGTGTGTATGGTTATTAACCAAAAGGTTGGTGGTTCAATCCCACCCAGGGACGTAATTGACTTTGTTATCAGATTTTGGTGATCTTTAAGTAGACAAGTCAAAATTTCAAACCCCCTGTTATGGTGTAGGGTACCTGGCCTTCTCTGATGTAATCAGAGTTAGATTTGATTCAGTGATTTTATAAAAACAGCTAGGAAGCACAATTTAGCAGTGGGTTGCAGAGAAAAAGAAATATGCTGGCAAAAAAATCCAATTGAGTGATTAAACAGCTCTTCATTTTCTGGCTTTATTTTTATGCTAACAAATTTGTTCTCTGAAAAGTGTCCACAAAGCCAAGTCTCTGATTAACACCTTTGTAGGGATGGTTTTTCACCTATTACTAAATTAAACTTGCTTCATTGGAAAGGCAGCAAGATGCATCCTCATTTCAATGTCTACTGAAATAATACAGGTTGACACCAGGAAACATTAACGCCACTGCATCCTTGCTGCTTTCGCATGTTGAAGTCTGTTTAATGTGAAAACAAGGTGATATCTAATTAGCACACAGGTAAGGAATTAAGAAAATCTTTATTCAAGGGTGAAGGTGTTTCTCACAAAATCGTTACCCCAATGCATCATTGAAATTCAAGCTGGAAAGATGATTTTAATATATCACTTGTACATTTTGTATTGCTCTTCTGGTGACAATGTAGTTTGTTTTTGTCAATTACCATTTTAATAATAGGGTAAAGAAAATTAAGTGGATTTTTGAAAGAAAACAATACTGTCAATATACTATTAAAACAAATTAAAAAGGTAAAAGTTATTGCACTTTAAGTAAAAATAAAAGAGCAAAAATATCAATCCCAGTTTTGGATTACTTTAATTAACAAAAAAAAATGCATATAGCAGAGGATAGTTTCAATCTGCCTACCTCTGGGTTATGGGCCCAGCATTTTTCCATTGCAGTACTCTGCTGCACATGTAAGTGCAAGAGATCCTGAAGCACTCACTCATCATGGGAAAGTACCAATGTGTTTCTTCGTTGGTTGATGGAAGAAACATCTTACAAAAACTCTCCAGATTATTGACTTTTTAAAGTTTTTCTAGGAAACGTTCTAGATGAATGCTTATTAGCCTTTGTCAGTATGTACGTTTGTAAAGTGTCTCTGTGGCGCAATCTGTTGGTGTGTTTGGTTATTAATCACAGGGTTGGTGGTTCAATCCCACGCAGGGATGTAATTGACCTTGTTATCAGATTTTGGTGATCTTTAAGTAGACAAGTCAAAATTTCAAACCCCCTTCTTATGGTGTAGGGTACCTGGCCTACTCTGATGTAATCAGAGTTAGATTTGAATCAGTGATTTTATAAAAAAAAACAGCTAGGAAGCACAATTTAGCAGTGGGTTGCAGAGAAAAAGAAATATGCTGGCAGAAAAATCCAATTGAGTGATTAAACAGCTCTTCATTTTCTGGCTTTATTTTTATGCTAACGAATTTGTTCTCTGAAAAGTGTCCACAAAGCCAAGTATCTGATTAACATATTTGTAGGGATGGTTTTTCACCTATTACTAAATTAAACTTGCTTCATTGGAAAGGCAGCAAGATGCATCCTCATTTCAATATCTACTGAAATAATACAGGTTGACACCAGGAAACATTAACGCCACTGCATCCTTGCTGCTTTCTCATGTGGAAGTCTGTTTAATGTGAAAACAAGGTGATATCTAATTAGCACACAGGTAAGGAATTAAGAAAATCTTTATTTAAGGGTGAAGATGTTTCTCACAAAATCGTTGCCCCAATGCATCATTGAAATTCAAGCTGGAAAGATGATTTTAATATATCACTTGTACATTTTGTATTGCTCTTCTGGTGACAATGTAGTTTGTTTTTGTCAATTACCATTTTAATAATCGGGTAAAGAAAATTAATAGGATTTTTGAAAGAAAACAATACTGTCAATATACTATTAAAACAAATTAAAATGGTAAAAGTTATTGTACTTTAAGTAAAAATAAAAGCTAAAATATCAATCCCAGTTTTGGATTACTTTAATGAACAAAAAAAAAATGCATATAGCAAAGGATAGTTTCAATCTGCCTACCTCTGGGTTATGGGCCCAGCATGCTTCCATTGCAGTACTCTGCTGCACATGTAAGTGCAAGAGATCCTGAAGCACTCACTCATCATGCGAAAGTACCAATGTGTTTCTTCATTGGTTGCTGGAAGAAACATCTTACAAAAACTCTCCAGATTATTGACTTTTTAAAGTTTTTCTAGGAAACGTTCTAGATGAATGCTTATTAGTCTTTGTCAGTATGTACTTTTCGCAAAGTGTCTCTGTGGCGCAATCGGTTAGTGTGTTCAGCTATTAATCAAAAGGTTGGTGGTTCAATCCCATCCAGGGACGTAATTGACCTTGTGATCAGATTTTGGTAATATTTAAGTAGACAAGTCAAAATTGCAAACCCCCTCTTATGGTGTAGGGTACCTGGCCTTCTCTGATGTAATCAGAGTTAGATTTGATTAAGTGATTTTATAAAAAAACAGCTAGGAAGCACAATTTAGCAGTGGGTTGCAGAGAAAAAGAAAAATGCTGGCAGAAAAATCCAATTAAGTGATTAAACAGCTCTTCATTTTCTGGCTTTATTTTTATGATTACAAATTTGTTCTCTGAAAAGTGTCCACAAAGCCAAGTATCTGATTAACATCTTTGTAGGGATGGTTTTTCACCTATTACTAAATTAAACTTGCTTCATTGGAAAGGCAGCAAGATGCATCCTCATTTCAATATCTACGGAAATAATACAGGTTGACACCAGGAAACATTAACGCCACTGCATCTTTGCTGTTTTCTCATGTGGAAGTCTGTTTAATGTGAAAACAAGGTGATATCTAATTAGCACACAGGTAAGGAATTAAGAAAATCTTTATTTAAGGGTGAAGATGTTTCTCACAAAATCGTTGCCCCAATGCATCATTGAAATTCAAGCTGGAAAGATGATTTTAATATATCACTTGTACATTTTGTATTGCTCTTCTGGTGACAATGTAGTTTGTTTTTGTCAATTACCATTTTAATAATCGGGTAAAGAAAATTAAGTGGATTTTTGAAAGAAAACAATACTGTCAATATACTCTTAAAACAAATTAAAATGGTAAAAGTTATTGTACTTTAAGTAAAAATAAAAGAGCAAAAATATCAATCCCAGTTTTGGATTACTTTAATTAACAAAAAAAAATGCATATAGCAGAGGATAGTTTCAATCTGCCTACCTCTGGGTTATGGACCCAGCATGCTTCCATTACAGTACTCTGCTGCACATGTAAGTGCAAGAGGTCCTGAAGCACTCACTTATCATGGGAAAGTACCAATGTGTTTCTTCATTGGTTGATGGAAGAAACATCTTACAAAAACTCTCCACATTATTGACTTTTTAAAATGTTTCTAGGAATCGTTCTAGATGAATGCTTATTAGCCTTTGTCAGTATGTACTTTTACAAAGTGTAGCTGTGGCGCAATCAGTTAGTGTGTAAGGCTATTAACCAAAAGGTTGGTTGTTCAATCCCACCCAGGGACTTAATTGACCTTGTTATCAGATTTTGGTGATCTTTAAGTAGACAAGTCAAAATGTCAAACCCCCTGTTATGGTGTAGGGTACCTGGCCTTCTCTGATGTAATCAGAGTTAGATTTGATTCAGTGATTTTATAAAAACAGCTAGGAAGCACAATTTGGCAGTGGGTTGCAGAGAAAAAGAAATATGCTGGCAGAAAAATCCAATTGAGTGATTAAACAGCTCTTCATTTTCTGGCTTTATTTTTATACTAACTAATTTGTTCTCTGAAAAGTGTCCACAAAGCCAAGTATCTGATTAACATATTTGTAGGGATGGTTTTTCACCTATTACTAAATTAAACTTGCTTCATTGGAAAGGCAGCAAGATGCATCCTCATTTCAATATCTACTGAAATAATACAGGTTGATACCAGGAAACATTAACGCCACTGCATCCTTGCTGCTTTCTCATGTGGAAGTCTGTTTAATGTGAAAACAAGGTGATATCTAATTAGCACACAGGTAAGGAATTAAGAAAATCTTTATTTAAGGGTGAAGATGTTTCTCACAAAATCGTTGCCCCAATGCATCATTGAAATTCAAGCTGGAAAGATGATTTTAATATATCACTTGTACATTTTGTATTGCTCTTATGGTGACAATGTAGTTTGTTTTTGTCAATTACCATTTTAATAATAGGGTAAAGAAAATTAAGTGGATTTTTGAAAGAAAACAATACTGTCAATATACTATTAAAACAAATTAAAATGGTAAAAGTTATTGTACTTTAAGTAAAAATAAAAGCTAAAATATCAATCCCAGTTTTGGATTACTTTAATGAACAAAAAAAAAATGCATATAGCAAAGGATAGTTTCAATCTGCCTACCTCTGGGTTATGGGCCCAGCATGCTTCCATTGCAGTACTCTGCTGCACATGTAAGTGCAAGAGATCCTGAAGCACTCACTCATCATGCGAAAGTACCAATGTGTTTCTTCATTGGTTGCTGGAAGAAACATCTTACAAAAACTCTCCAGATTATTGACTTTTTAAAGTTTTTCTAGGAAACGTTCTAGATGAATGCTTATTAGTCTTTGTCAGTATGTGCTTTTTGCAAAGTGTCGCTGTGGCGCAATCAGTTAGTGTGTAAGGCTGTTAACCAAAAGGTTGGTGGTTCAATCCCACCCAGGGACTTAATTGACCTTGTTATCAGATTTTGGTGATATTTAAGTAGACAAGTCAAAATTGCAAACCCCCTCTTATGGTATAGGGTACCTGGCCTTCTCTGATGTAATCAGAGTTAGATTTGATTAAGTGATTTTATAAAAAAACAGCTAGGAAGCACAATTTAGCAGTGGGTTGCAGAGAAAAAGAAAAATGCTGGCAGAAAAATCCAATTGAGTGATTAAACAGCTCTTCATTTTCTGGCTTTATTTTTATGATTACAAATTTGTTCTCTGAAAAGTGTCCACAAAGCCAAGTATCTGATTAACATCTTTGTAGGGATGGTTTTTCACCTATTACTAAATTAAACTTGCTTCATTGGAAAGGCAGCAAGATGCATCCTCATTTCAATATCTACGGAAATAATACAGGTTGACACCAGGAAACATTAACGCCACTGCATCTTTGCTGTTTTCTCATGTGGAAGTCTGTTTAATGTGAAAACAAGGTGATATCTAATTAGCACACAGGTAAGGAATTAAGAAAATCTTTATTTAAGGGTGAAGATGTTTCTCACAAAATCGTTGCCCCAATGCATCATTGAAATTCAAGCTGGAAAGATGATTTTAATATATCACTTGTACATTTTGTATTGCTCTTCTGGTGACAATGTAGTTTGTTTTTGTCAATTACCATTTTAATAATCGGGTAAAGAAAATTAATTGGATTTTTGAAAGAAAACAATACTGTCAATATACTATTAAAACAAATTAAAATGGTAAAAGTTATTGTACTTTAAGTAAAAATAAAAGAGCAAAAATATCAATCCCAGTTTTGGATTACTTTAATTAACAAAAAAAAATGCATATAGCAGAGGATAGTTTCAATCTGCCTACCTCTGGGTTATGGACCCAGCATGCTTCCATTACAGTACTCTGCTGCACATGTAAGTGCAAAAGATCCTGAAGCACTCACTCATCATGGGAAAGTACCAATGTGTTTCTTCATTGGTTGATGGAAGAAACATCTTACAAAAACTCTCCACATTATTGACTTTTTAAAATGTTTCTAGGAATCGTTCTAGATGAATGCTTATTAGCCTTTGTCAGTATGTACTTCTGCAAAGTGTCGCTGTGGCGCAATCAGTTAGTGTGTAAGGCTGTTAACCAAAAGGTTGGTGGTTCAATCCCACCCAGGGACTTAATTGACCTTGTTATCAGATTTTGGTGATCTTTAAGTAGACAAGTCAAAATTTCAAACCCCCTGTTATGGTGTAGGGTACCTGGCCTTCTCTGATGTAATCAGAGTTAGATTTGATTCAGTGATTTTATAAAAACAGCTAGGAAGCACAATTTAGCAGTGGGTTGCAGAGAAAAAGAAATATGCTGGCAGAAAAATCCAATTGAGTGATTAAACAGCTCTTCATTTTCTGGCTTTATTTTTATGCTAACAAATTTGTGCTCTGAAAAGTGTCCACAAAGCCAAGTATCTGATTAACACCTTTGTAGGGATGGTTTTTCACCTATTATTAAATTAAACTTGCTTCATTGGAAAGGCAGCAAGTGATGTCATCCAAGCAGTGGGTCAAAGTTGGCTTCAAACCTCGTCTGCTTATGAAAAGAGAAAAGGGGTATGCAGGGCATGGCGGCCTTTTGCGGTGCTTGGATGACCCCTAGTTCGCATTAAATAATGCAGTCGAGTTTCCCACATTTGGGGAAATCACAGGGGTCAGCATACCCAGAATGCAATGAATGAACCGCACCCTGGGAGAACAGTCTTCATGACCATGGTATCTCCTATGCAAAATAAGTATGATTTGGGATAGGGCTGGGGAGGGCCGCTGCTCAGGCACATCTCTGTCAAGTAAAGGAGATTCAACTGAGGCAGCACAAGGGAACTCTCATCTGGGGACAACAACTGCAGGGAGAACACATATTTTCAGATGAACATGGGAGGGCAGAAGGCTGCCTAATACTGAAGCACCCTCAAACAACAAACCAAATGCAACAACTAGTGCAAGTATTCCTGGGGGAAGGCCTGCAGCAGATGGATTTGCATATGGCGATGTCATCCAAGCAGTGGGTCAAAGTTGGCTTCAACCCTCGTCTGCATATGAAAAGAGAAAAGGGGCGTGCAGGGCATGGCGGCCTTTTGCGGCACTTGGATGACCCCTAGTTCGCATTAAACACCTCCACCCTCCGTCGGTGTGGGGCTCATGTTGGCTATGCCCCAGCCCCTGAAGGATTCAAGCTGATTTCTTGCAGCAGCTGGGCACTGTAACAGCTCCAGAGCTGCTCTGTAAGGCAAGTAAAAGGGTGTGGGCCCTGCAGCACTACCTGTAGTTTGCATTGTGCATTGGAAGGCACAAAGTAAGCAGACGGGAGGAGAAGTCAGGATAGTGCACAAGGGTATAGACGGGAGGGGCTCAAGAAAAAAGAAGTGGAAACAGACAGCAAACTAGGCTTCCAATGCACAATGCAAACTACAGGTAGTGCTGCAGGGCCCACACCCTTTTACTTGCCTTACAGAGCAGCTCTGGAGCTGTTTAATCACTCAATTGGATTTTTCTGCCAGCATAATTTTTCTCTTACGTCCTAGAGGATGCTGGGGACTCCGTAAGGACCATGGGGGATAGACGGGCTCCGCAGGAGACATGGGCACTTTAAGAAAGACTTTAGATCTGGGTGTGCACTGGCTCCTCCCTTTATGCCCCTCCTCCAGACCTCAGTTTACTACTGTGCCCAGAGGAGACTGGGTGCTTTTCAGGGAGCTCTCCTGAGTTTCCTGACAGAAAGTATATTTGTTAGATTTTTTTATTTTCAGGGAGCCTGCTGGCAACAGACTCCCTGCATCGAGGGGCGGAGGGGAGAGATGCACACCTACTTCTGTGAGTTGATAGGCTCTGCTTCTTAGGCTACTGTACAGCATTAGCTCCAGAGGGATCGGTACGCAGGTCTCACCCTCGCCGTCCGTCCCAGAGCCGCGCCGCCGTCCCCCTCGCAGAGCCGGAAGATAGAAGCCGGGTGAGTATGAGAAGAAAAGAAGACTTCAGAGGCGGCGGAAGACTTCATGATCTTCACTGAGGTAACGCACAGCAGTAAAGCTGTGCTCCATTGCTCCAATACACCTCACACACGGCAGTCAGTGTAAGGGTGAAGGGCGCAGGGGGGACGCCCTGGGCAGCAATATAGACCACTCTTTGGCAAAATAAATATATATGCAGCTAGGCACTGTATATATATATATAAGAGCCCCCGCCATTTTTTTACTATATTTGAGCGGGACAGAAGCCCATCGCTGAGGGGGTGGGGCTTCTCCCTCAGCACTCACCAGCGCCATTTTCTCCACAGCACCGCTGAGGGGAAGCTCCACGGACTCTCCCCTGCTTATACCACGGTAGAAAGAGGGTCTTAAAGAAGAGGGGGGCACATAATTAGGCGCATATATATATGGAAATACAGCGCTACTGGGTAAACATAAAATTATTGTGTTTTTTTCCTGGGTCATATAGCGCTGGGGTGTGTGCTGGCATACTCTCTCTCTCTGTCTCTCCAAAGGGCCTTGTTGGGGAACTGTCCTCAGATAAGAGGATTCCCTGAGTGTATGGTGTGTCGGTACACGTGTGTCGACATGTCTGAGGTAGAAGGCTCTCCTAGAGAGGAGCAGGAGCAAATTAATGTGGTGTCTCCATCGACAACGCCGACACCTGACTGGATGGATATGTGGAATGTTTTAAGTGCTAATGTAAACTTATTACACAAGAGATTAGACAAAGCTGAAGCTAGGGAACAGTCAGGGAGTCAACCCATGCCTGTCCCTATGTCGCAGGGACCTTCGGGGTCTCAAAAGCGCCCACTATCCCAAATAGTTGACACAGATACCGACATAGTGTCGACTACGATGATGCAAAGTTACAGCCAAAATTGGCTAAATGTATTCGATATATGATTATTGCAATAAAAGATGTTTTGCACATCACAGAGTCCCCTGTCCCTGACACGAGGGTACACATGTATAAGGGAAAGAAACCTGAGATAACCTTTCCCCCCTCACATGAGTTGAACGAATTATGTGAAAAAGCTTGGGAATCTCCAGACAAAAAGCTGCAGATTCCCAAAAGGATTCTTATGGCGTATCCTTTCCCGCCAATGGACAGGATACGGTGGGAATCCTCCCCTAGGGTGGATAAAGCATTGACACGCTTATCCAAAAAGGTAGCGCTGCCATCCCAGGATACGGCTACCATCAGGGACCCTGCTGACCGCAAGCAGGAGGTTACCCTAAAGTCCATTTACACACATTCTGGTACCTTACTCAGACCGGTAATTGCGTCGGCCGGGGTTGTAGCGCAGTGGCAGCATGGACAGATACCTTATCAGCAGAGATTGAGACCCTAGATAAGGATGCTATGTTATTGACCATAGGGCATATAAAAGATGCTGTCCTATATATGAGAGATGCTCAAAGTGACATTAGTCTACTGGGTTCTAGAATAAACGCTATGTTGATTTCTGCTAGACGAGTCCTATGGACCCGGCAATGGACAGGTGATGCCGACTCAAAAAGGCATATGGAGGTTTTACCTTACAGGGGTGAGGAATTGTTTGGGGAAGGTCTCTCGGACCTAGTCTCCACAGCTACAGCTGGTAAATCAAATTTTTTGTCTTATATTCCCTCACAGCCTAAGAAAGCACCACATTATCAAATGCAGTCCTTTCGATCACAGAGAAACAAGAAAGTACGAGGTGCGTCCTTTCTTGCCAGAGGTAAGGGCAGAGGGAAGAAGCTGCACAACACAGCTAGTTCCCAGGAACAGAAGTCCTCCCCGGCCTCTACAAAATCCACCGCATGACGCTGGGGCTCCGCTAAAGGAGTCCGCCCAGTTGGGGGCACGTCTTCGAGTTTTCAGCCACATCTGGGTTCATTCGCAGGTGGATCCCTAGGCAATAGAAATTGTTTCTCAGGGTTACAAGCTGAAATTCGAAGAGGTGCCTCCTCGCCAGTTTTTCAAATCGGCCCTACCATCTTCTCCCCAGGAAAGGGAGATAGTGTTAAATGCAATTCACAAATTGTATCTTCAACATATGCCGCTGTTCGGGCACCCCCCTGTCAAGTGAAAGAGATCCAACTGAGGCAGCACAAGGGAACTCTCGAAAGAAGAACAAGGCTAGAGGAAGATCTGAGACAAAGAAATCAGACTTTTTCCAGAGCTGACCAGAGGAAAGCACAAACACAGTCCCCCACTACCACAAATAATGCAGTCGAGTTTCCCACATTTGGGGAAATCACAGGGGTCAGCATACCCAGAATGCAATGAATGAACCTCACCCTGGGAGAAAAATCTTCATGACCATGGTATCGCCTATGCAAAATAAGTATGATTTGGGATAGGGCTGGGGAGGGCCGCTGCTCAGGCACATCTCTGTCAAGTAAAGGAGATTCAACTGAGGCAGCACAAGGGAACTCTCATCTGGGGACAACAACTGCAGGGAGAACACATATTTTCAGATGAACATGTGAGGGCAGAAGGCTGCCTAATGCTGAAGCACCCCCAAACAACAAACCAAATGCAACAACTAGTGCAAGCATTCCTGGGGGAAGGCCTGCAGCAGATGGATTTGCATATGGTGATGTCATCCAAGCAGTGGGTCAAAGTTGGCTTCAACCCTCGTCTGCATATGAAAAGAGAAAAGGGGCGTGCAGGGCATGGCGGCCTTTTGCAGCGCTTGGATGACCCCTAGTTCGCATTACACACCTCCACCCTCCTTCGGTGTGGGGCTCATGTTGGCTATGCCCCAGCCCCTGAAGCATTCAAGCTGATTTCTTGCAGCAGCTGGGCACTGTAACTGCTCCAGAGCTACTCTGTAAGGCAAGTAAAAGGGTGTGGGCCCTGCAGCACTACCTGTAGTTCGCATTGTGCGTTGGAAGGCACGAAGTAAGCAGACGGGAGAAGTCAGGATAGTGCGCAAGGGCATAGAAGGGAGCGGCTCAAGAAAAGAGAAGTGGAAACAGACAGCAAACTAGGCTGTAGAGAGACCTGAGACAAAGAGATCTGAATTATACGAGAGCCGACGAGGGGAAACACAAATTATGCAGTCAAGTTTCCCACATTTGGGGAAATCGCAGGAGCAGCACACCCAGAGTGCAATGGTTGAGCCTTGCCCTGGGAGAAGCACCTTCATGATCATAGTATCTCACCTGGCAGGTAAGTAGGAGTTGGGCTAGAGCTGGGGAGGGTCGCTGCTCGGGTTCCCCCCTGTGAAGTGAAGGAGATCCAACTGAGGCAGCACCAGGGAACTCTCGAAAGAAGAACAAGGCTAGAGGAAGATCTGAGACAAAGAAATCTGACTTTTACCAGAGCTGACCAGAGGAAAGCACAAACACAGTCCCCCACTACCACAAATAATGCAGTCGAGTTTCCCACATTTGGGAAAATCACAGGGGTCAGCATACCCAGAATGCAATGAATGAACCTCACCCTGGGAGAACAATCTTCATGACCATGGTATCTCCTATGCAAAATAAGTATGATTTGGGATAGGGCTGGTGAGGGCCGCTGCTCAGGCACATCTCTGTCAAGTAAAGGAGATTCAACTGAGGCAGCACAAGGGAACTCTCATCTGGGGACAACAACTGCAGGGAGACCACATCTTTTCAGATGAACATGGGAGGGCGGAAGGCTGCCTAATACTGAAGCACCATCAAATATCAAACCATATGCAACAACTAGTACAAGCACTCCTGGGGGAAGGTCTGCAGCAGACGGATTTGCATACGGTGATGTTATCCAAGCAGTGGGCCAAAGTTGACTGGAACCCTCATCTGCATATGAAAAGAGAAAAGGGGCATGCAGGGCATGGCGGCCTTTTGCAGTGCTTGGATGACCCCTAGTTCGCATTAAACACCCCCACCCTCCTTTGGTGTGGGGCTCATGTTGGCCATGCCCCATCCCCTGAAGCATTCAAGCTGATTTCTTGCAGCAGCTGGGCACTGTAACAGCTCCAGAGCTGTTCTGTAAGGCAAGAAAAAGGGTGTGGGCCCTGCAGCACCACCTGTTGTTCGCATTGTGCGTTGGAAGGCACAAATTAAGCAGACGGGAGGAGAAGTCAGGATAGTGCGTAAGGGCATACTTTTCTCTTAGTCCGGGGGCAAGGCTTCAAAATGGGGTCTGCAACGGAGGAGACACAGGGGGCGTGGTCACAGCAGCTTTTCTCTACAGCCTGCACCAGCAGGAGCCTACACCATTTTTTATGATCACGCTGAACTGCAGTGCGACTGCAATTACAGCATGGTCAAGAAGGGAGGCGTCATGCTGGGTGGCCATGCCCTGTCACTGTGCAGGAGCCAGCACAGCTCACACACTAGTCCCCGGGTGCAGCCCCCAACCCCCGGGACACCCGGAGCAACAAAATGTAGATTCAGGCCACCAGGCCACGCCCCTACCTATGAAACCATGCCTCCTTTTTACCATTGCGCTGTTTATCTGCGCGCACTGCATTACAATCTCCCTCGCCACCTCTCTGGGTGTCACCAGTGATAGTGACACCTCTGCCATGCTTGTAGCAGCTGGTCCTAAGATCTACGCCTCAAGCCCTGAGTGTTTGCCCTTGTGACTTGTTGATCATCATAGCGAAGCAGATGCTTACAGAAAACTGCAGGGGCTTAGATTGAAAATAAAAAAATTGATGGGTATAAGGTAGAGAGGAGCGGGTTCGGTTCTCCGAGAACCGAATTCCCCACGAACTCCACGTGGTTTACACTGGTCCGAGGCAGGCTCGGTTGTTCCCGCCTGACTCGGAAAACCTGAACAAGGGAAAATGTCATCATCCCGCTGTCGGATTCTTGCGAGATTCGGATTCCATATAAAGAGCTGCGCGTTGCTGCCATTTTTACTCGTGCATTGAAGAGAGAGCGGAGAGGACGTGGCTATGTTCTCTCAGTGGAAATCTCAATATCAGTGCTCAGTATCAGTGGTTACTTATTGCTGCTCAGTAATACTAGTAGTGTGTCTCTCCTGCTCAGTGTCAGTTCTCAGTAGTATCCTCATCAGTGCTCAGTATCACTGCTCATTGTCTTGTGCTGCATTGTGGTGCTCAGCATACTACAGTACATTACTAATAGTCCAGTGCTGCATCTTGCTGCTCAGTGTCAGTTCTAGTATCCTCATCAGTGCTCACTATCACTGCTCATTGCATTGTGGTGTTCTGTATACTACAGTAACATAGTAATATAGTATATATAGAGGAGCGGGTTCGGTTCTCCGAGAACCGAATTCCCTACGAACTCCACGTGGTTTACACTGGTCCGAGGCAGGCTCGGTTGTTCCCGCCTGACTCGGAAAACCTGAACAAGGGAAAATGTCATCATCCCGCTGTCGGATTCTCGCGAGATTCGGATTCCATATAAAGAGCTGCGCGTTGCCGCCATTTTTACTCGTGCATTGAAGAGAGAGCGGAGAGGACGTGGCTATGTTCTCTCAGTGGAAATCTCAATATCAGTGCCCAGTATCAGTGGTTACTTATTGCTGCTCAGTAATACTAGTAGTGTGTCTCTCCTGCTCAGTGTCAGTTCTCAGTAGTATCCTCATCAGTGCTCAGTATCACTGCTCATTGTCTTGTGCTGCATTGTGGTGCTCAGCATACAACAGTACATTACTAATAGTCCAGTGCTGCATCTTGCTGCTCATGTTGGCTATGCCCCAGCCCCTGAAGCATTCAAGCTGATTTCTTGCAGCAGCTGGGCACTGTAACAGCTCCAGAGCTGCTCTGTAAGGCAAGTAAAAGGGTGTTGGCCCTGCAGCACTACCTGTAGTTTGCATTGTGCGTTGGAAGGCACAAAGTAAGCAGACAGGAGAAGTCAGGAGAGTGCACAAGGGCATAGAAGGCAGGGGCTCAAGAAAAGAGAAGTGGAAACAGACAGCAAACTAGGCTGGAGAGAGACCTGAGACAAAGAGATCTGAATTATACGAGTAGCCGACCAGAGGAAACACAAATTATGCAGTCAAGTGTCCCACATTTGGGGAAATCGTAGGAGCAGCACACCCAGAGTGCAATGGGTGAGCCTTGCCCTTGGAGAAGCACCTTCCTGATCATAGTATCTCACTTGGCAGGTAAGTAGGAGTTGGGCTTGAGCTGGGGAGGGTCGCTGCTCGGGCACCCCCCTGTCAAGTGAAGGAGATCCAACTGAGGCAGCACAAGGAAACTCTCGAAAAAAGAACAAGGCTAGAGGAAGATCTGAGACAAAGAAATCTGACTTTTACCAGAGCTGACCAGAGGAAAGCACAAACACAGTCCCCCACTACCACAAATAATGCAGTCGAGTTTCCCACATTTGGGGAAATCACAGGGGTCAGCATACCCAGAATGCAATGAATGAACCTCACCCTGGGAGAACAATCTTCATGACCATGGTATCTCCTATGCAAAATAAGTATGATTTGGGATAGGGCTGGGGAGGGCCGCTGCTCAGGCACATCTCTGTCAAGTTAAGGAGATTCAACTGAGGCAGCACAAGGGAACTCTCATCTGGGGACAACAACTGCAGGGAGAACACATATTTTCAGATGAACATGGGAGAGCAGAAGGCTGCCTAATACTGAAGCACCCCAAACAACAAACCAAATGCAACAACTAGTACAAGCATTCCTGGGGGAAGGTCTGCAGAAGACGGATTTGCATACGGTGATGTTATCCAAGCAGTGGGCCAAAGTTGACTGGAACCCTCATCTGCATATGAAAAGAGAAAAGGGGCATGCAGGGCATGGCGGCCTTTTGCAGTGCTTGGATGACCCCTAGTTCGCATTAAACACCTCCCCCCTCCAGGTAGTGCTGCAGGGCCCACACCCTTTTACTTGCCTTACAGAGCAGCTCTGGAGCTGTTACAGTGCCCAGCTGCTGCAAGAAATCAGCTTGAATCCTTCAGGGGCTGGGGCATAGCCAACATGAGCCCCACACCGACGGAGGGTGGAGGTGTTTAATGCGAACTAGGGGTCATCCAAGTGCCGCAAAAGGCCGCCATGCCCTGCACGCCCCTTTTCTCTTTTCATATGCAGACGAGGGTTGAAGCCAACTTTGACCCACTGCTTGGATGACATCGCCATATGCAAATCCATCTGCTGCAGGCCTTCCCCCAGGAATACTTGCACTAGTTGTTGCATTTGGTTTGTTGTTTGAGGGTGCTTCAGTATTAGGCAGCCTTCTGCCCTCCCACGTTCATCTGAAAATATGTGTTCTCCCTGCAGTTGTTGTCCCCAGATGAGAGTTCCCTTGTGCTGCCTCAGTTGAATCTCCTTTACTTGACAGAGATGTGCCTGAGCAGCGGCCCTCCCCAGCCCTATCCCAAATCATACTTATTTTGCATAGGAGATACCATGGTCATGAAGACTGTTCTCCCAGGGTGCGGTTCATTCATTGCATTCTGGGTATGCTGACCCCTGTGATTTCCCCAAATGTGGGAAACTCGACTGCATTATTTAATGCGAACTAGGGGTCATCCAAGCACCGCAAAAGGCCGCCATGCCCTGCATACCCCTTTTCTCTTTTCATAAGCAGACGAGGTTTGAAGCCAACTTTGACCCACTGCTTGGATGACATCACTTGCTGCCTTTCCAATGAAGCAAGTTTAATTTAATAATAGGTGAAAAACCATCCCTACAAAGGTGTTAATCAGATACTTGGCTTTGTGGACACTTTTCAGAGCACAAATTTGTTAGCATAAAAATAAAGCCAGAAAATGAAGAGCTGTTTAATCACTCAATTGGATTTTTCTGCCAGCATATTTCTTTTTCTCTGCAACCCACTGCTAAATTGTGCTTCCTAGCTGTTTTTATAAAATCACTGAATCAAATCTAACTCTGATTACATCAGAGAAGGCCAGGTACCCTACACCATAACAGGGGGTTTGAAATTTTGACTTGTCTACTTAAAGATCACCAAAATCTGATAACAAGGTCAATTAAGTCCCTGGGTGGGATTGAACCACCAACCTTTTGGTTAACAGCCTTACACACTAACTGATTGCGCCACAGCGACACTTTGCAGAAGTACATACTGACAAAGGCTAATAAGCATTCATCTAGAACGATTCCTAGAAACATTTTAAAAAGTCAATAATGTGGAGAGTTTTTGTAAGATGTTTCTTCCATCAACCAATGAAGAAACACATTGGTACTTTCGCATGATGAGTGAGTGCTTCAGGATCTCTTGCACTTACATGTGCAGCAGAGTACTGCAATGGAAGCATGCTGGGCCCATAACCCAGAGGTAGGCAGATTGAAACTATCCTTTGCTATATGCATTTTTTTTTTGTTCATTAAAGTAATCCAAAACTGGGATTGATATTTTAGCTTTTATTTTTACTTAAAGTACAATAACTTTTACCATTTTAATTTGTTTTAATAGTATATTGACAGTATTGTTTTCTTTCAAAAATCCTATTAATTTTCTTTACCCGATTATTAAAATGGTAATTGACAAAAACAAACTACATTGTCACCAGAAGAGCAATACAAAATGTACAAGTGATATATTAAAATCATCTTTCCAGCTTGAATTTCAATGATGCATTGGGGCAACGATTTTGTGAGAAACATCTTCACCCTTAAATAAAGATTTTCTTAATTCCTTACCTGTGTGCTAATTAGATATCACCTTGTTTTCACATTAAACAGACTTCCACATGAGAAAGCAGCAAGGATGCAGTGGCGTTAATGTTTCCTGGTGTCAACCTGTATTATTTCAGTAGATATTGAAATGAGGATGCATCTTGCTGCCTTTCCAATGAAGCAAGTTTAATTTAGTAATAGGTGAAAAACCATCCCTACAAATATGTTAATCAGATACTTGGCTTTGTGGACACTTTTCAGAGAACAAATTCGTTAGCATAAAAATAAAGCCAGAAAATGAAGAGCTGTTTAATCACTCAATTGGATTTTTCTGCCAGCATATTTCTTTTTCTCTGCAACCCACTGCTAAATTGTGCTTCCTAGCTGTTTTTTTTATAAAATCACTGATTCAAATCTAACTCTGATTACATCAGAGTAGGCCAGGTACCCTACACCATAAGAAGGGGGTTTGAAATTTTGACTTGTCTACTTAAAGATCACCAAAATCTGATAACAAGGTCAATTACATCCCTGCGTGGGATTGAACCACCAACCCTGTGATTAATAACCAAACACACCAACAGATTGCGCCACAGAGACACTTTACAAACGTACATACTGACAAAGGCTAATAAGCATTCATCTAGAACGTTTCCTAGAAAAACTTTAAAAAGTCAATAATCTGGAGAGTTTTTGTAAGATGTTTCTTCCATCAACCAACGAAGAAACACATTGGTACTTTCCCATGATGAGTGAGTGCTTCAGGATCTCTTGCACTTACATGTGCTGCAGAGTACTGCAATGGAAAAATGCTGGGCCCATAACCCAGAGGTAGGCAGATTGAAACTATCCTCTGCTATATGCATTTTTTTTTGTTAATTAAAGTAATCCAAAACTGGGATTGATATTTTTGCTCTTTTATTTTTACTTAAAGTGCAATAACTTTTACCTTTTTAATTTGTTTTAATAGTATATTGACAGTATTGTTTTCTTTCAAAAATCCACTTAATTTTCTTTACCCTATTATTAAAATGGTAATTGACAAAAACAAACTACATTGTCACCAGAAGAGCAATACAAAATGTACAAGTGATATATTAAAATCATCTTTCCAGCTTGAATTTCAATGATGCATTGGGGTAACGATTTTGTGAGAAACACCTTCACCCTTGAATAAAGATTTTCTTAATTCCTTACCTGTGTGCTAATTAGATATCACCTTGTTTTCACATTAAACAGACTTCAACATGCGAAAGCAGCAAGGATGCAGTGGCGTTAATGTTTCCTGGTGTCAACCTGTATTATTTCAGTAGACATTGAAATGAGGATGCATCTTGCTGCCTTTCCAATGAAGCAAGTTTAATTTAGTAATAGGTGAAAAACCATCCCTACAAAGGTGTTAATCAGAGACTTGGCTTTGTGGACACTTTTCAGAGAACAAATTTGTTAGCATAAAAATAAAGCCAGAAAATGAAGAGCTGTTTAATCACTCAATTGGATTTTTTTGCCAGCATATTTCTTTTTCTCTGCAACCCACTGCTAAATTGTGCTTCCTAGCTGTTTTTATAAAATCACTGAATCAAATCTAACTCTGATTACATCAGAGAAGGCCAGGTACCCTACACCATTACAGGGGGTTTGAAATTTTGACTTGTCTACTTAAAGATCACCAAAATCTGATAACAAGGTCAATTACGTCCCTGGGTGGGATTGAACCACCAACCTTTTGGTGAATAACCATACACACTAACTGATTGCGCCACAGCGACACTTTGCAAAAGTACATACTGACAAAGGCTAATAAGCATTCATCTAGAACGCTTCCTAGAAACATTTTAAAAAGTCAATAATGTGGAGAGTTTTTGTAAGATGTTTCTTCCATCAACCAATGAAGAAACACATTGGTACTTTCCCATGATAAGTGAGTGCTTCAGGACCTCTTGCACTTACATGTGCAGCAGAGTACTGTAATGGAAGCATGCTGGGTCCATAACCCAGAGGTAGGCAGATTGAAACTATCCTCTGCTATATGCATTTTTTTTTGTTAATTAAAGTAATCCAAAACTGGGATTGATATTTTTGCTCTTTTATTTTTACTTAAAGTACAATAACTTTTACCATTTTAATTTGTTTTAATAGTATATTGACAGTATTGTTTTCTTTCAAAAATCCAATTAATTTTCTTTACCCGATTATTAAAATGGTAATTGACAAAAACAAACTACATTGTCACCAGAAGAGCAATACAAAATGTACAAGTGATATATTAAAATCATCTTTCCAGCTTGAATTTCAATGATGCATTGGGGCAACGATTTTGTGAGAAACATCTTCACCCTTAAATAAAGATTTTCTTAATTCCTTACCTGTGTGCTAATTAGATATCACCTTGTTTTCACATTAAACAGACTTCCACATGAGAAAGCAGCAAGTTTGCAGTGGCGTTAATGTTTCCTGGTGTCAACCTGTATTATTTCTGTAGATATTGAAATGAGGATGCATCTTGCTGCCTTTCCAATGAAGCAAGTTTAATTTAGTAATAGGTGAAAAACCATCCCTACAAAGGTGTTAATCAGAGACTTGGCTTTGTGGACACTTTTCACAGAACAAATTTGTTAGCATAAAAATAAAGCCAGAAAATGAAGAGCTGTTTAATCACTCAATTGGATTTTTTTGCCAGCATATTTCTTTTTCTCTGCAACCCACTGCTAAATTGTGCTTCCTAGCTGTTTTTTATAAAATCACTGAATCAAATCTAACTCTGATTACATCAGAGAAGGCCAGGTACCCTACACCATAAGAGGGGGTTTGAAATTTTTACTTGTCTACATAAAGATCACCAAAATCTGATAACAAGGTCAATTACGTCCCTGGGTGGGATTGAACCACCAACTTTTTGGTTAATAGCCTTACACACTAACTGATTGCGCCACAGCGACACTTTGCAAAAGCATATACTGAAAAAGGCTAATAAGCATTCATCTAGAACGTTTCCTAGAAACATTTTAAAAAGTCAATAATGTGGAGAGTTTTTGTAAGATGTTTCTTCCATCAACCAATGAAGAAACACATTGGTACTTTCCCATGATGAGTGAGTGCTTCAGGATCTCTTGCACTTACATGTGCAGCAGAGTACTGTAATGGAAGCATGCTGGGTCCATAACCCAGAGGTAGGCAGATTGAAACTATCCTCTGCTATATGCATTTTTTTTGTTAATTAAAGTAATCCAAAACTGGGATTGACATTTTTGCTCTTTTATTTTTACTTAAAGTACAATAACTTTTACCATTTTAATTTGTTTTAATAGTATATTGACAGTATTGTTTTCTTTCAAAAATTCACTTAATTTTCTTTTCTGTGTGCTAATTAGATAGCACCTTGTTTTCACATTAAATAGACTTCCACATGAGAAAGCAGCAAGGATGCAGTGGCGTTAATGTTTCCTGGTGGTAGTGGGGGACTGTGTTTGTGCTTTCCTCTGGTCAGCTCTGGTAAAAGTCAGATTTCTTTGTCTCAGATCTTCTTCTAGCCTTGTTCTTCTTTCGAGAGTTCCCTTGTGCTGCCTCAGTTGGATCTCCTTCACTTGACAGGGGCGTACCCGAGCAGCGACCCTCCCCAGCACTAGCCCAACTCCTACTTACCTGCCAGGTGAGATACTATGATCATGAAGGTGCTTCTCCCAGGGCAAGGCTCACCCATTGCACTCTGGGTGTGCTGCTCCTGCGATTTCCCCAAATGTGGGAAACTTGACTGCATAATTTGTGTTTCCCCTGGTCGGCTCTCGTATAATTCAGATCTCTTTGTCTCAGGTCTCTCTCCAGCCTAGTTTGCTGTCTGTTTCCACTTCTCTTTTCTTAAACCGCTCCCTTCTATGTCCTTGCGCACCTTAATTAAATCTAACTCTGATTACGTCAGAGAAGGCCAGGTACCCTACACCATAAGAGGGGGTTTGAAATTTTGACTTGTCTACTTAAAGATCACCAAAATCTGATCACAAGGTCAATTACATCACTGGGTGGGAACCTTTTGGTTAATAGCCCATGTAAGTGCAAGAGATCCTGAAGCACTCACTCATCATGGGAAAGTACCAATGTGTTTCTTACAAAAATTCTCCAGATTATTGACTTTTTAAAGTTTTTCTAGGAAACGTTCTAGATGAATGCTTATTAGCCTTTGTCAGTATGTACTTTTGCAAAGTGTCGCTGTGGCGCAATCAGTCAGTGTGTATGGCTATTAACCTAAAGGTTGGTGATTCAATCCCACCCAGGGACGTAATTGACCTTGTTATCAGATTTTGGTGATCTTTAAGTAGACAAGTCAAAATTTCAAACCCCCTCTTATGGTGTAGGGTACCCGGCCTTCTCTGATGTAATCAGAGTTAGATTTGATTAAGTGATTTTATAAAAAACAGCTAGGAAGCACAATTTAGCAGTGGGTTGCAGAGAAAAAAAATTATGCTGGCAGAAAAGTCCAATTGAGTGATTAAACAGCTCTTCATTTTCTGATTTTATGTTTATGCTAACAAATTTGCTCTCTGAAAAGTGTCCACAAAGCCAAGTCTCTGATTAACACCTTTGTAGGAATGATTATCCACCTATTACTGAATTAAACTTGCTTCATTGGAAAGGAAGCAAGATGCATCCTCATTTCAATGTCTACTGAAATAATACAGGTTGACACCAGGAAACATAAACGTCACTGCATCCTTGCTGCTTCCTCATGGGGAAGTCTGTTTAATGTGAAAACAAGGTGATATCTAATCAGCACACAGGTAAGGAATTAAGAAAATCTTTCTTTATGGGTGAAGATGTTTCTCACAAAATTGTTGCACCAAGGCATCATTGAAATTAAAGCTGGAAAGATGATTTTAATATATCACTTGTATATTTTGTACTGCTCTTCTGGTGACAATGTAGTTTGTTTTTGTCAATTACCATTTTAATAATAGGGTAAAGAAAATTAAGTGGATTTTTGAAAGAAAACAATACTGTCAATATACTATTAAAACAAATTAAAATGGTAAAAGTTATTGTACTTTAAGTAAAAATAAAAGAGCAAAAATATCAATCCCAGTTTTGGATTACTTTAATTAACAAAAAACAATGCATATAGCAGAGGATAGTTTCAATCTGCCTACCTCTGGGTTATGGACCCAGCATGCTTCCATTACAGTACTCTGCTGCACATGTAAGTGCAAGAGATCCTGAAGCACTCACTCATCATGGGAAAGTACCAATGTGTTTCTTCATTGGTTGATGGAAGAAACATCTTACAAAAACTCTCCAGATTATTGACTTTTTAAAGTTTTTCTAGGAAACGTTCTAGATGAATGCTTATTAGCCTTTGTCAGTATGTACTTTCGCAAAGTGTCTCTGAGGCACAAACAGTTAGCGTGTTCAGTTGTTAACCAAAAGGTTGGTGGTTCAATCCCACCTAGGGACGTAATTGACCTTGTTATCAGATTTTGGTGATCTTTAAGTAGACAAGTCAAAATTTCGAAAACCCCTGTTATGGTGTAGGGTACCTGGCCTTCTCTGATGTAATCAGAGTTAGATTTGATTAAGTGATTTTATAAAAAAAACAGCCACGAAGCACAATTTAGCAGTGGGTTGCAGAGAAAAAGAAATATGCTGGCAGAAAAATCCAATTGAGTGATTAAACAGCTCTTCATTTTCTGGCTTTATTTTTATGCTAACAAATTTGTGCTCTGAAAAGTGTCCACAAAGCCAAGTATCTTATTAACACCTTTGTAGGGATGGTTTTTCACCTATTATTAAATTAAACTTGCTTCATTGGAAAGGCAGCAAGTGATGTCATCCAAGCAGTGGGTCAAGGTTGGCTTCAAACCTCGTCTGCTTATGAAAAGAGAAAAGGGGTATGCAGGGCATGGCGGCCTTTTGCGGTGCTTGGATGACCCCTAGTTCGCATTAAATAATGCAGTCGAGTTTCCCACATTTGGGGAAATCACAGGGGTCAGCATACCCAGAATGCAATGAATGAACCGCACCCTGGGAGAACAGTCTTCATGACCATGGTATCTCCTATGCAAAATAAGTATGATTTGGGATAGGGCTGGGGAGGGCCGCTGCTCAGGCACATCTCTGTCAAGTAAAGGAGATTCAACTGAGGCAGCACAAGGGAACTCTCATCTGGGGACAACAACTGCAGGGAGAACACATATTTTCAGATGAACATGGGAGGGCAGAAGGCTGCCTAATACTGAAGCACCCCCAAACAACAAACCAAATGCAACAACTAGTGCAAGCATTCCTGGAGGAAGGCCTGCAGCAGATGGATTTGCATATGGCAATGTCATCCAAGCAGTGGGTCAAAGTTGGCTTCAACCCTCGTCTGCATATGAAAAGAGAAAAGGGGCGTGCAGGGCATGGCGGCCTTTTGCGGCACTTGGATGACCCCTAGTTCGCATTAAACACCTCCACCCTCTGTCGGTGTGGGGCTCATGTTGGCTATGCCCCAGCCCCTGAAGGATTCAAGCTGATTTCTTGCAGCAGCTGGGCACTGTAACAGCTCCAGAGCTGCTCTGTAAGGCAAGTAAAAGGGTGTGGGCCCTGCAGCACTACCTGTAGTTCGCATTGTGCAAGACCCCTAGTTCGCATTAAACACCCCCACCCTCCTTCGGTGTGGGGCTCATGTTGGCCATGCCCCAGCCCCTGAAGCATTCACGCTGATTTCTTGCAGCAGCTGGGCACTGTAACAGCTCAAGAGCTGCTCTGTAAGGCAAGTAAAAGGGTGTGGGCCCTGCAGCACTACCTGTAGTTTGCATTGTGCATTGGAAGGCACAAAGTAAGCAGACGGGAGGAGAAGTCAGGATAGTGCACAAGGGTATAGACGGGAGGGGATCAAGAAAAAAGAAGTGGAAACAGACAGCAAACTAGGCTTCCAATGCACAATGCAAACTACAGGTAGTGCTGCAGGGCCCACACCCTTTTACTTGCCTTACAGAGCAGCTCTGGAGCTGTTTAATCACTCAATTGGATTTTTCTGCCAGCATAATTTTTCTCTTACGTCCTAGAGGATGCTGGGGACTCCGTAAGGACCATGGGGGATAGACGGGCTCCGCAGGAGACATGGGCACTTTAAGAAAGACTTTAGATCTGGGTGTGCACTGGCTCCTCCCTCTATGCCCCTCCTCCAGACCTCAGTTTACTACTGTGCCCAGAGGAGACTGGGTGCTTTTCAGGGAGCTCTCCTGAGTTTCCTGACAGAAAGTATATTTGTTAGATTTTTTTATTTTCAGGGAGCCTGCTGGCAACAGACTCCCTGCATCGAGGGGCGGAGGGGAGAGATGCACACCTACTTCTGTGAGTTGATAGGCTCTGCTTCTTAGGCTACTGTACAGCATTAGCTCCAGAGGGATCGGTACGCAGGTCTCACCCTCGCCGTCCGTCCCAGAGCCGCACCGCCGTCCCCCTCGCAGAGCCGGAAGATAGAAGCCGGGTGAGTATGAGAAGAAAAGAAGACTTCAGAGGCGGCGGAAGACTTCATGATCTTCACTGAGGTAACGCACAGCAGTAAAGCTGTGCTCCATTGCTCCCATACACCTCACACACGGCAGTCAGTGTAAGGGTGAAGGGCGCAGGGGGGACGCCCTGGGCAGCAATATAGACCTCTCTTTGGCAAAATAAATATATATGCAGCTAGGCACTGTATATATATATAAGAGCCCCCGCCATTTTTTTATGGGGGGGGCTATTTGAGCGGGACAGAAGCCCGTCGCTGAGGGGGTGGGGCTTCTCCCTCAGCACTCCCCAGCGCCATTTTCTCCACAGCACCGCTGAGGGGAAGCTCCATGGACTCTCCCCTGCTTATACCACGGTAGAAAGAGGGTCTTAAAGAAGAGGGGGCACATAATTAGGCACATATATATATGGAAATACAGCGCTACTGGGTAAACATAAAATGATTGTGTTTTTTTCCTGGGTCATATAGCGCTGGGGTGTGTGCTGGCATACTTTCTCTCTCTGTCTCTCCAAAGGGCCTTGTTGGGGAACTGTCCTCAGATAAGAGGATTCCCTGAGTGTATGGTGTGTCGGTACACGTGTGTCAACATGTCTGAGGTAGAAGGCTCTCCTAGAGAGGAGCAGGAGCAAATTAATGTGGTGTCTCCATCGACAACGCCGACACCTGACTGGATGGATATGTGGAATGTTTTAAGTGCTAATGTAAACTTATTACACAAGAGATTAGACAAAGCTGAAGCTAGGGAACAGTCAGGGAGTCAACCCATGCCTGTCCCTATGTCGCAGGGACCTTCGGGGTTTCAAAAGCGCCCACTATCCCAAATAGTTGACACAGATACCGACACAGATTCTGACTCCAGTGTCGACTACGATGATGCAAAGTTACAACCAAAATTGGCTAAATGTATTCGATATATGATTATTGCAATAAAAGATGTTTTGCACATCACAGAGTCCCCTGTCCCTGACACGAGGGTACACATGTATAAGGGAAAGAAACCTGAGATAACCTTTCCCCCCTCACATGAGTTGAACGAATTATGTGAAAAAGCTTGGGAATCTCCAGACAAAAAGCTGCAGATTCCCAAAAGGATTCTTATGGCGTATCCTTTCCCGCCAATGGACAGGATACGGTGGGAATCCTCCCCTAGGGTGGATAAAGCATTGACACGCTTATCCAAAAAGGTAGCGCTGCCATCCCAGGATACGGCTACCATCAGGGACCCTGCTGACCGCAAGCAGGAGGTTACCCTAAAGTCCATTTACACACATTCTGGTACCTTACTCAGACCGGCAATTGCGTCGGCCGAGGTTGTAGCGCGGTGGCAGCATGGACAGATACCTTATCAGCAGAGATTGAGACCCTAGATAAGGATGCTATGTTATTGACCATAGGGCATATAAAAGATGCTGTCCTATATATGAGAGATGCTCAAAGTGACATTAATCTACTGGGTTCTAGAATAAACGCTATGTCGATTTCTGCTAGACGAGTCCTATGGACCCGGCAATGGACAGGTGATGCCGACTCAAAAAGGCATATGGAGGTTTTACCTTACAGGTGTGAGGAATTGTTTGGGGAAGGTCTCTCGGACCTTGTCTCCACAGCTACAGCTGGTAAATCAAATTTTTTGCCTTATATTCCCTCACAGCCTAAGAAAGCACCACATTATCAAATGCAGTCCTTTCGATCACAGAGAAACAAGAAAGTACGAGGTGCGTCCTTTCTTGCCAGAGGTAAGGGCAGAGGGAAGAAGCTGCACAACACAGCTAGTTCCCAGGAACAGAAGTCCTCCCCGGCCTCTACAAAATCCACCGCATGACGCTGGGGCTCCGCTAAAGGAGTCCGCCCAGTTGGGGGCACGTCTTCGTGTTTTCAGCCACATCTGGGTTCATTCGCAGGTGGATCCCTAGGCAATAGAAATTGTTTCTCAGGGTTACAAGCTGAAATTCGAAGAGGTGCCTCCTCGCCGGTTTTTCAAATCGGCCCTACCATCTTCTCCCCAGGAAAGGGAGATAGTGTTAAATGCAATTCACAAATTGTATCTTCAACAGGTGGTGGTCAAGGTTCCCCTGCTTCAACAAGGAAAGGGAAATTATTCGACCCTGTTTGTAGTCCCAAAACCGGACGGTTTGGTCAGACCCATATTAAATTTAAAATCCCTGAACCTATACTTGAAAAGGTTCAAGTTCAAGATGGAATCGCTAAGAGCGGTCATCGCCAGCCTAGAAGGGGGGGATTTTATGATATCTCTGGACATAAAGGATGCATACCTTCATGTACTCATTTATCCACCTCATCAGGCGTACCTAAGATTTGCGGTACAGTATTGTCATTACCAATTTCAGACGTTGCCGTTTGGTCTCTCCAGAATTTTCTCCGAGAATTTTCACCAAGGTAATGACGGAAATTATGGTGCTCCTGCGAAAGCAAGGTGTCACAATTATCCCGTACTTGAACGATCTCCTCATAAAAGCGAGATCAAGAGAGCAGTTGCTGAACAGCGTATAACTTTCATTGAAGGTGTTACAGCAAAACGGCTGGATTCTCAATATCCCGAAGTCGCAGTTGGTTCCTACGACTCGTCTGACTTTGCTTGGGCATTATTCTGGATACGGACCAGAAAAGGGTTTATCTTCCTATAGAAAAGGCCCAGGAACTCATGACTCTGGTCAGGAACCTATTGAAACCAAAACAGGTGTCAGTGCATCACTGCACTCGAGTCCTGGGAATGATGGTGGCATCATACGAGGCCATTCCCTTCGGCAGGTTCCATGCGAGGATCTTGCAATGGGACCTACTGGACAAGTGGTCCGGGTCACATCTACAGATTCATCAGTTGATCACCCTGTCCCCCAGGGCCAGGGTATCTCTCCTGTGGTGGCTGCAGAGTGCTCACCTTCTAGAGGGCCGCAGGTTCGGCATTCAGGACTGGATCCTGGTGACCACGAACGCGAGCCTCCGAGGTTGGGGAGCAGCCACACAGGGAAGAAATTTCCAAGGTCTTTGGTCAAGTCAGGAGACTTGTCTTCACATCAACATCCTGGAGCTAAGGGCCATATACAACGCCCTATGTCAAGCGGAGACCTTACTTCGCGACCAACCAGTTCTGATCCAGTCAGACAACGTCACCGCAGTAGTTCATGTAAACCGCCAAGGCGGCACAAGGAGCAGAGTGGCGATGGCGGAAGCCACCAGAATTCTTCGCTGGGCGGAGAATCATGTAAGCGCACTGTCAGCAGTGTTCATTCCGGGAGTGGACAACTGGGAAGCAGACTTCCTCAGCAGACACGACCTACATCCAGGAGAGTGGGGACTCCATCAGGAAGTCTTCGCACAGATTGCAAGTCGGTGGGGACTGTTCCAGATAGACATGATGGCGTCCCGCCTCAACAAAAAGCTACAGAGGTATTGCACCAGGTCAAGAGACCCTCAGGCAGTAGCTGTTTAAACAGCTCTTCATTTTCTGATTTTATGTTTATGCTAACAAATTTGCTCTCTGAAAAGTGTCCACAAAGCCAAGTCTCTGATTAACACCTTTGTAGGAATGGTTTTTCACCTATTACTGAATTAAACTTGCTTCATTGGAAAGGCAGCAAGATGCATCCTCATTTCAATGTCTACTGAAATAATACAGGTTGACACCAGGAAACATAAACGCCACTGCATCCTTGCTGCTTTCGCATGTGGAAGTCTGTTTAATGTGAAAACAAGGTGATATCTAATTAGCACACAGGTAAGGAATTAAGAAAATCTTTATTTAAGGGTGAAGGTGTTTCTCACAAAATCGTTGCCCCAATGCATCATTGAAATTCAAGCTGGAAAGATGATTTTAATATATCACTTGTACATTTTGTATTGCTCTTCTGGTGACAATGTAGTTTGTTTTTGTCAATTACCATTTTAATAATAGGGTAAAGAAAATTAAGGGGATTTTTGAAAGAAAACAATACTGTCAATATACTATTAAAACAAATTAAAATGGTAAAAGTTATTGTACTTTAAGTAAAAATAAAAGAGCAAAAATATCAATCCCAGTTTTGGATTACTTTAATTAACAAAAAAAAATGCATATAGCAGAGGATAGTTTCAATCTGCCTACCTCTGGGTTATGGGCCCAGCATGTTTCCATTGCAGTACTCTGCTGCACATGTAAGTGCAAGAGATCCTGAAGCACTCACTCATCATGGGAAAGTACCAATGTGTTTCTTCGTTGGTTGATGGAAGAAACATCTTACAAAAACTCTCCAGATTATTGACTTTTTAAAGTTTTTCTAGGAAACGTTCTAGATGAATGCTTATTAGCCTTTGTCAGTATGTATGTTTGTAAAGTGTCTCTGTGGCGCAATCGGTTAGTGTGTTTGGTTATTAATCAAAGGGTTGGTGGTTCAATCCCACCCAACGATGTAATTGACCTTGTTATCAGATTTTGGTGATCTTTAAGTAGACAAGTCAAAATTTCAAACCCCCTTCTTATGGTGTAGGGTACCTGGCCTACTCTGATGTAATCAGAGTTAGATTTGAATCAGTGATTTTATAAAAAAACAGCTAGGAAGCACAATTTAGCAGTGGGTTGCAGAGAAAAAGAAATATGCTGGCAGAAAAATCCAATTGAGTGATTAAACAGCTCTTCATTTTCTGGCTTTATTTTTATGCTAACTAATTTGTTCTCTGAAAAGTGTCCACAAAGCCAAGTATCTGATTAACATATTTGTAGGGATGGTTTTTCACCTATTACTAAATTAAACTTGCTTCATTGGAAAGGCAGCAAGATGCATCCTCATTTCAATATCTACTGAAATAATACAGGTTGACACCAGGAAACATTAACGCCACTGCATCCTTGCTGCTTTCTCATGTGGAAGTCTGTTTAATGTGAAAACAAGGTGATATCTAATTAGCACACAGGTAAGGAATAAAGAAAATCTTTATTTAAGGGTGAAGATGTTTCTCACAAAATCGTTGCCCCAATGCATCATTGAAATTCAAGCTGGAAAGATGATTTTAATATATCACTTGTACATTTTGTATTGCTCTTCTGGTGACAATGTAGTTTGTTTTTGTCAATTACCATTTTAATAATCGGGTAAAGAAAATTAATTGGATTTTTGAAAGAAAACAACACTGTCAATATACTATTAAAACAAATTAAAATGGTAAAAGTTATTGTACTTTAAGTAAAAATAAAAGCTAAAATATCAATCCCAGTTTTGGATTACTTTAATGAACAAAAAAAAAATGCATATAGCAAAGGATAGTTTCAATCTGCCTACCTCTGGGTTATGGGCCCAGCATGCTTCCATTGCAGTACTCTGCTGCACATGTAAGTGCAAGAGATCCTGAAGCACTCACTCATCATGGGAAAGTACCAATGTGTTTCTTCATTGGTTGCTGGAAGAAACATCTTACAAAAACTCTCCAGATTATTGACTTTTTAAAGTTTTTCTAGGAAACGTTCTAGATGAATGCTTATTAGTCTTTGTCAGTATGTACTTTTTGCAAAGTGTCTCTGTGGCGCAATCGGTTAGTGTGTTCAGCTATTAATCAAAAGGTTGGTGGTTCAATCCCATCCAGGGACGTAATTGACCTTGTCATCAAATTTTGGTAATATTTAAGTAGACAAGTCATATAGCAGAGGATAGTTTCAATCTGCCTACCTCTGGGTTATGGACCCAGCATGCTTCCATTACAGTACTCTGCTGCACATGTAAGTGCAAGAGATCCTGAAGCACTCACTCATCATGCGAAAGTACCAATGTGTTTCTTCATTGGTTGCTGGAAGAAACATCTTACAAAAACTCTCCAGATTATTGACTTTTTAAAGTTTTTCTAGGAATCGTTCTAGATGAATGCTTATTAGCCTTTGTCAGTATGTACTTTTGCAAAGTTTCGCTGTGGCGCAATCAGTTAGTGTATACGGCTATTAACCAAAAGGTTGGTGGTTCAATCCCACCCAGGGACGTAATTGAACTTGTAATCAGATTTTGTTGATCTTTAAGTAGACAAGTCAAAATTTCGAAAACCCCTGTTATGGTGTAGGGTACCTGGCCTTCTCTGATGTAATCAGAGTTAGATTTGATTCATACTGTTAACTGGGTAGTATATCACAAGTTATACGGTGTGATTGGTGTGGCTGGTATGAATCTTGACCTTGGATTAACAAAAATCCTTTCCTCGAACTGTCTGTCTCCTCTGGGCACAGTTTCTCTAACTGAGGTATGGAGGAGGGGCATAGAGGGAGGAGCCAGTGCACACCCAGATCTAAAGTCTTTCTTAAAGTGCCCATGTCTGCTGCGGAGCCCGTCTATCCCCCATGGTCCTTACGGAGTCCCCATCATCCTCTACGGACTACGAGAAAAAAAAATTACCGGTAGGTTTAAAATGTTATTTTTTTCTCTGCAACCCACTGCTAAATTGTGCTTCCTAGCTGTTTTTTATAAAATCACTTAATTAAATCTAACTCTGATTACGTCAGAGAAGGCCAGGTACCCTACACCATAAGAGGGGGTTTGAAATTTTGACTTGTCTACTTAAAGATCACCAAAATCTGATGACAAGGTCAATTACATCCCTGGGTGGGATTGAACCACCAACCTTTTGGTTAATAGCCCATGTAAGTGCAAGAAATCCTGAAGCACTCACTCATCATGGGAAAGTACCAATGTGTTTCTTACAAAAATTCTCCAGATTATTGACTTTTTAAAGTTTTTCTAGGAAACGTTCTAGATGAATGATTATTAGCCTTTGTCAGTATTGACTTTTGCAAGGTGTCTCTGTGGCGCAATCGGTTAGCATGTTTGGCTATTAACCAAAAGGTTGGTGGTTCAATCCCACCCAGGGATGTAATTGACCTTGTAATCAGATTTTGGTGATCTTTAAGTAGACAAGTCAAAATTTCAAAAACCCCCCTTATGGTGTAGGGTACCTGGCCTTCTCTGATGTAATCAGAGTTAGATTTGATTAAGTGATTTTATAAAAAAACAGCTAGGAAGCACAATTTAGCAGTGGGTTGCAGAGAAAAAAAATATGCTGGCAGAAAAGTCCAATTGAGTGATTAAACAGCTCTTCATTTTCTGATTTTATGTTTATGCTAACAAATTTGCTCTCTGAAAAGTGTCCACAAAGCCAAGTCTCTGATTAACACCTTTGTAGGAATGGTTTTTCACCTATTACTGAAATAAACTTGCTTCATTGGAAAGGCATCAAAGATGCATCCTCATTTCAATGTCTACTGAAATAATACAGGTTGACACCAGGAAACGTCACTGCATCCTTGCTGCTTCCTCACGGGGAAGTCTGTTTAATGTGAAAACAAGGTGATATCTAATCAGCACACAGGTAAGGAATTAAGAAAATCTTTCTTTGTGGGTGAAGATGTTTCTCACAAATTGTTGTCCCAATGCATCATTGAAATTCAAGATGGAAGATGATTTTCATATATCACTTGTACATTTTGCATTGCTCTTCTGGTGACAATGTAGTTTGTTTTTGTCAATTACCATTTCAGTAATAGGGTAAAGAAAATTAAGTGGATTTTTTAAAGAAAACAATGCTGTCAATATACTATTAAAACAAATTAAAATGATAAAAGTTATTGTACTTTAAGTAAAAATAAAAGAGCCAAAATATCAATCCCAGTTTTTGATTACTTTAATTATAAAAAAAAAAATGCACATAGCAGAGGATAGTTTCGATCAATCGACCTCTGGGTTATGGGCCCAGCATGCTTCCATTGCACTACTCTGCTGCTCATGGAAGTGTAAGAGATCCTGAAGACTAAATTGATTAAAGGCCTAAAAGTACTGGACTATAAGGAAAGACTTACTAGGCTGAATATTTATACACTAGAAAAGAGGTGCCTAAGAGGAGATATTATTAATATCTTCAAATATGTAAAGATACATAACAAAGAGTTATCAGAGGAATTATTTATTAAAAGAACACGTGGTCACTCGCTGCGACTGGAGGAAAGTTTTGAACGCAATGGAGGAAAGGTTTCTTCACTGTTAGGGCAATCAGGATGTGGAATTCCCTGCCAGGGAAGGTGGTAATGGCGGACTCTGTAATTGGATTTAAAAAAGGAATGGATACATTTCTGAATGAAAAAGCTATCCAAGGTTATAATACTTAAAATATCAACATGGTTAATCCGGGGGTAACATGAGTTATAGTAGCTAACTAGTCATAAAACATTATTCAGCAAGTATGTAGAATCATCACAACTTAAAACAGGTTGAACACGATGGGCAATTTGCCTCTATTCAACCTCAAAAACTATGTTACTATATTACTATGTTATTGTAGTATACAGAACACCACAATGCAATGAGCAGTGATAGTGAGCACTGATGAGGATACTAGAACTGACACTGAGCAGCAAGATGCAGCACTGGACTATTAGTAATGTACTGTAGTATGCTGAGCACCACAATGCAGCACAAGACAATGAGCAGTGATACTGAGCACTGATGAGGATACTACTGAGAACTGACACTGAGCAGGAGAGACACACTACTAGTATTACTGAGCAGCAATAAGTAACCACTGATACTGAGCACTGATATTGAGATTTCCACTGAGAGAACATAGCCACGTCCTCTCCGCTCTCTCTTCAATGCACGAGTAAAAATGGCAGCAACGCGCAGCTCTTTATATGGAATCCGAATCTCGCGAGAATCCGACAGCGGGATGATGACATTTTCCCTTGTTCAGGTTTTCCGAGTCAGGCGGGAACAACCGAGCCTGCCTCGGACCAGTGTAAACCACGTGGAGTTCGTGGGGAATTCGGTTCTCGGAGAACCGAACCCGCTCCTCTCTACCTTATACCCATCAATTTTTTTATTTTCAATCTAAGCCCCTGCAGTTTTCTGTAAGCATCTGCTTCGCTATGATGATCAACAAGTCACAAGGGCAAACACTCAGGGTTTGAGGCGTAGATCTTAGGACCAGCAGCTACAAGCATGGCAGAGGTGTCACTATCACTGGTGACACACAGAGAGGTGGCGAGGGAGATTGTAATGCAGTGCGCGCAGATAAGCAGCGCAATGGTAAAAAGGAGGCATGGTT
Organism: Pseudophryne corroboree; assembly: GCF_028390025.1. Lineage (NCBI taxonomy): Eukaryota > Metazoa > Chordata > Amphibia > Anura > Myobatrachidae > Pseudophryne > Pseudophryne corroboree. The sequence continues at coordinate 1,484,820 of NW_026967485.1, read as the reverse complement.
TCATAGGTAGGGGCGTGGCCTGGTGGCCTGAATCTACATTTTGTTGCTCCGGGTGTCCCGGGGGTTGGGGGCTGCACCCGGGGACTAGTGTGTGAGCGGTGCTGGCTCCTGCACAGTGACAGGGCATGGCCACCCAGCATGACGCCTCCCTTCTTGACCATGCTGCAATTGCAGTCGCACTGCAGTTCAGCGTGATCATAAAAAATGGTGTAGGCTCCTGCTGGTGCAGACTGTATGTGCGCGCAGGAAGCCGCCACCATTTTTGTGATCACAGCGGCTGAATGTGATGTCATACAGCCGCTGTGACCACGCCCCCTGTGTCTCCTCCGTTGCAGACCCCATTTTGAAGCCTTGCCCCCGCACCGCTCCATCCCTGACTTGGAAATGGAGTGTTGCTGACCCACCTCTCCCCCCCTTCCCCACCCCGATTGACAGGCAGAGGCGATCACATTCTCTGCGGGGTGCCGCAGAAAATGCAGGCACATGCGTATGCTCTTAGCAATTTTTGCAGTTGGATCGCTTATTGTGATTGCAATCCAACCTGAATCAGGCCCTATTACCTATCACAATGCGCTGCGGGCAGTACAAAATTGGGTTAATATAGGAGAAAAACCCCAGACCTGTGCTCCTTAACTGTACCTGGTGGCTAGTGGAGCGGCTGCCCAGTAATCAGTGTCCACCGCAGTGCGCACACGGCCCACCCCCTACGGCCTCGCTCCCCTTCATCAGCGGCCTCGTGATCCGGAAGGGTGGTGTGTGTGTGACTGACCTTAGGATGAAACCGGAGCCTCCGCTGCAGTGACCCAGCAACCAGGGCACGGGAGTATATAGCGCCGCTGGGAGTGATGAAGCTGCAGTAAAGATGTCTATTAGACCTAGCCTGCTGCAGCCCTTGTAGATTCTCATAAAACAAGTTCTTCTTTTCTTGTCAAAATTAATAGCTAAGAATAGGCTGCCTGAGGCAGGCCCCTGTTAATTGGCCTGCTACTGAAGGCACCAACTACAAACTGAGCTCCCTGTTCATGGAAGCGGGGTTATAGAGGAGAATGCACTGAGCTTCTTGGGAACAGTCAAAAGCTTTGAGCCGGTTGGTGCCTCAGATCAAGATCCTACTCTACACCCCAATGTGAATCCTTGTGGAGTCCAGTGTACCCCACAGAAGAAATTAATGTGTCACACCCATTGGCAGCAACCTTAGAATAGCTGCTGACGGGCACAATTGAGAAAGGAAGGGGGGGGACATTTGAATCCAGCACATAGATGCAATTCAAATATGTAATTTGTACCTTCCTATTTTAAAATATAATGGATGAACCTCACCCTGTGAGAACAATCTTCATGATCAAGAGATCTAATATGTAAAATAAGTATGAGTTGGGATAGGGCTGGGGAGGGTGGCAGCTCGGGCAGCCCCTCCCCCGTCAAGTTAAGGAGATTCAACTGAGGAAGCACAAGGGAACTCTCGTCTGGGGACAACAACTGCAGGGAGACCACATCTTTTCAGATGAACATGGGATGGCGGAAGGCTGCCTAATACTGAAGCACCATCAAATATCAAACCATATCCAACAACTAGTAACAGCATTCCTGGGGGAAGGTCTGCAGCAGACGGATTTGCATACGGTGATGTCATCCAAGCAGTGGGCCAAAGTTGGCTGGAACCCTCATCTGCATATAAAAAGAGAAAAGGGGCATGCAGGGCATGGCGGCCTTTTGCAGTGCTTGGATGACCCCTAGTTCGCATTAAACACCCCCACCCTCCTTTGGTGTGGGGCTCATGTTGGCCATGCCCCATCCCCTGAAGCATTCATGCTGATTTCTTGCAGCAGCTGGGCACTGTAACAGCTCCAGAGCTGCTCTGTAAGGCAAGTAAAAGGGTGTGGGCCCTGCAGCACCACCTGTAGTTCGCATTGTGCGTTGGAAGGCACAAAGTAAGCAGACGGGAGGAGAAGTCAGGATAGTACACAAGGGCATCCTTTTCTCTTAGTCCGTAGAGGATGCTGGGGTCACATTAAGAACCATGGGGTATAGACGGGATCCGCAAGAGACATGGGCACTTTAAGACTTTCAAAGGGTGTGAACTGGCTCCTCCCTCTATGCCCCTCCTCCAGACTCCAGTTATAGGAACTGTGCCCAGGGAGACGGACATTTCGAGGAAAGGATTTATTGTTAAACTAAGGTGAGCATCTTACCAGCTCACACCTTAAGCATGCCGCAGAACGTGGCATTCAACAGAACACAAGCCAACGGCATGAACAATTGCAGCAAAAAGCTGACCAGAACCGTAACACAACATGTGTATAACCACAAGTAATAACTGCAGACACAGTATGGACTGGGACGGGTGCCCAGCATCCTCTACGTACTAAGAGAAAAGGATTTACCGGTAGGTATTAAAATCCTATTTTCTCATACGACCTAGAGGATGCTGGGGTCACATTAAGAACCATGGGGTTATACCAAAGCTCTTGAACGGGTGGGAGAGTGCGTACGACTCTGCAGCACCGAATGACCCAACTTGAGGTTATCATCAGCCAAGGTATCAAACTTGTAAAACTTAGCAAAAGTGTTTACTAAATAGTTGCTCGGCAAAGTTGCAATGCCGAGACTCCCCGACCAGCTGCCCAGGATGAACCCACCTTTCTAGTAGAATGGGTCTTCACCTAATTCAGTAACGGCAATCCTGCCGTGGAATGAGCATGCTGAATTTTACCACAGATCCAGCGCATAATGGTCTGCATGGAAGCAGGACACCCAATCATGTTGGGAGCATACAGGACAAACAGAGCCTCTGTTTTCCTAATCTGAACCGTTCTGGTGACATAAATTTTCAAAGTTCTGACCACAGCCAGAGACTTTGACTCAACGAAGGTGTCAGTGGCCAAAGGCACCATGTGGAAAGATGAACCACCTTCGGCAGAAATTGTTGACGTGTCCTCAATTCTGCTCTATCTTCATGAAAGATCAAATAAAGGCTCTTGTGATACTGCATGGTTTGTACTGTTTTCCATGTGCTCCCAGATCTTTCAAGCAAGTAGCATGGTCAAGAAAGTTCTGTTTGAAAAGAAACAAACATTTACTGTCATTGTTATGCAAATAAACTTACATTAAAGCTAACAAGAAAGCACACTCGTTCTGTCTTTAAACTGATAAAAGAAACCCCAATAATATGGGGCATGCAAAAATTGAGATAAAACTCAGTTTTGCTCCTCTCCACGGAAATCTTTAATAAAAGGCGAAATATTTGTTAGTTCTGAAGAGAAACCAGAGCATGACCAAGATTCCACCTGTCGCCTGAGTGCCATGCCAGCAGTTCTCATTCAGCTCAAAGTGAGCACCCAATTTGAATGAAAGAAAGCAGATTTCTCACCAGGCTTCCCCTTGCTATAAACATGGTTTGTACTCTTTTCCATGTGCTCCCAGATCTTTCAAACAATTAGTGTGGTCAAGAAAGTTCTGTTTGAAAAGAAACAAACATTTACTGTCATTTCTATGCAAATGAGCTTACATTAAAGCACACTCGTTCTATCTTTAAACCAATAAAATAAAACCCCAATAAGATGGGGCATGCAAAAATTGAGATAAAACTCAGTTTTGCTCCTCTCCACGGAAATCTTTAGTAAAAGGCGAAAGATTTGTTCGTTCTGAAGAGAAACCACAGCATGACCAAGATTCTACCTGTCGCCTGAGTGCCATGCCAGCAGTCCTCATTCAGCTCAAAGTGAGCACCCAATTTGAAAGAAAGAAAGCAGATTTCTCACCAGGCTTCCCCTTGCTATAAACATGGTTTGTACTCTTTTCCATGTGCTCCCAGATCTTTCAAGCAATTAGTATAGTCAAGAAAGTTCTGTTTGAAAAGAAACAAACATTTACTGTCATTTCTACGCAAATGAGCTTACATTAAAGCACACTCGTTCTATCTTTAAACTGATAAAAGAAACCCCAATAAGACGGGGCATGCAAAAATTGAGATAAAACTCAGTTTTGCTCCTCTCCACGGAAATCTTTAGTAAAAGGCAAAAGATTTGTTCGTTCTGAAGAACTAGCACAAGGGAACTCTCAAAAGAAGAACAAGGCTCTGAAACAAAGAAATCTGACTTTTACCAGAGCTGACCAGAGGAAAACACAAACACAGTCCCCCACTACCACAAATAAAGCAGTCGAGTTTCCCACATTTGGGGAAATCACAGGGGTCAGCATACCCAGAATGCAATGAATGAACCTCACCCTGGGAGAATAATCTTCATGACCATGGTATCTCCTATGCAAAATAAGTATGATTTGGGATAGAGCTGGGGAGGGCCGCTGCTCAGGCACATCTCTGTCAAGTTAAGGAGATTCAACTGAGGCAGCACAAGGGAACTCTCATCTGGGGACAACAACTGCAGGGAGAACACATATTTTCAGATGAACATGGGAGGGCAGAAGGCTGCCTAATACTGAAGCACCCCCAAACAACAAACCAAATGCAACAACTAGTGCAAGCATTCCTGGGGGAAGGCCTGCCGCAGATGGATTTGCATATGGTGATGTCATCCAAGCAGTGGGTCAAAGTTGGCTTCAACCCTCGTCTGCATATGAAAACAGAAAAGGGGCGTGCAGGGCATGGTGGCCTTTTGCGGCGCTTGTCTGACCCCTAGTTTGCATTAAACACCTCCACCCTCCTTCGGTGTGGGGCTCATGTTGGCTATGCCCCAGCCCCTGAAGCATTCAAGCTGATTTTTCTCCCAAACGAAAGACACTAGAATGAAAATTTTAAAGCCTCCTGTTAGTGCTTCATCTACACGTTATAGCCCTGAATTTTCCAATGCCTATCTCTTTGCAAAAGAGAGATATCGGCAAGGAAAAGCTGTATTGTACCTTTGCATTTTTCTCCCAAACGAAAGACACTAGAATGAAAATTTTAAAGCCTCCTGTTAGTGCTTCATCTACACGTTATAGCCCTGAATTTTCCAATGCCTAGCTCTTTGCAAAAGAGAGATATTGGCAAGGAAAAGCTGTATTGTACCTTTGCATTTTTCTCCCAAACGAAAGACACTAGAATGAAAATTTTAAAGTCTACTGTTAGAGCTTCATCTACACGTTATAGCCCTGAATTTTCCAATGCCTAGCTCTTTGCAAAAGAGAGATATCGGCAAGGAAAAGCTGTATTGTACCTTTGCATTTTTCTCCCAAACGAAAGACACTAGAATGAAAATTTTAAAGCCTCCTGTTAGTGCTTCATATACACGTTATAGCCCTGAATTTTCCAATGCCTATCTCTTTGCAAAAGAGAGATATCGACAAGGAAAAGCTGTATTGTACCTTTGCATTTTTCTCCCAAACGAAGGACATTAGAATGAAAATTTTAAAGCCTCCTATTAGTGCTTCATCTACACGTTATAGCCCTGAATTTTCCAATGCCTAGCTCTTTGCAAAAGAGAGATATCGGCAAGGAAAAGCTGTATTGTACCTTTGCATTTTTCTCCCAAACGAAAGACACTAGAATGAAAATTTTAAAGCCTCCTGTTAGTGCTTCATCTACACGTTATAGCCCTGAATTTTCCAATGCCTATCTCTTTGCAAAAGAGAGATATCGGCAAGGAAAAGCTGTATTGTACCTTTGCATTTTTCTCCCAAACGAAGGACACTAGAATGAAAATTTTAAAGCCTCCTGTTAGTGCTTCATCTATACGTTATAGCCCTGAATTTTCAAATGCCTATCTCTTTGCAAAAGAGAGATATCGGCAAGGAAAAGCTGTATTGTACCTTTGCATTTTTCTCCCAAACGAAAGACACTAGAATGAAAATTTTAAAGCCTCCTGTTAGTGCTTCATCTACACGTTATAGCCCTGAATTTTCCAATGCCTATCTCTTTGCAAAAGAGAGATATCGGCAAGGAAAAGCTGTATTGTACCTTTGCATTTTTCTCCCAAACGAAGGACACTAGAATGAAAATGTAAAAGCCTCCTGTTAGTGCTTCATCTACACGGTATAGCCCTGAATTTTCCAATGCCTAGCTCTTTGCAAAAGAGAGATATTGGCAAGGAAAAGCTGTATTGTACCTTTGCATTTTTCTCCCAAACGAAGGACACTAGAATGAAAATTTTAAAGCCTCCTGTTAGTGCTTCATCTACACGTTATAGCCCTGAATATTCCAATGCCTATCTCTTTGCAAAAGAGAGATATCGGCAAGGAAAAACTGTATTGTACCTTTGCATTTTTCTCCCAAACGAAAGACACTAGAATGAAAATTTTAAAGCCTCCTGTTAGTGCTTCATCTACACGTTATAGCCCTGAATTTTCCAATGCCTAGCTCTTTGCAAAAGAGAGATATCGGCAAGGAAAAGCTGTATTGTACCTTTGCATTTTTCTCCCAAACGAAGGACACTAGAATGAAAATGTAAAAGCCTCCTGTTAGTGCTTCATCTACACGGTATAGCCCTGAATTTTCCAATGCCTAGCTCTTTGCAAAAGAGAGATATTGGCAAGGAAAAGCTGTATTGTACCTTTGCATTTTTCTCCCAAACGAAGGACACTAGAATGAAAATTTTAAAGCCTCCTGTTAGTGCTTCATCTACACGTTATAGCCCTGAATTTTCCAATGCCTATCTCTTTGCAAAAGAGAGATATCGGCAAGGAAAAACTGTATTGTACCTTTGCATTTTTATCCCAAACGAAAGACACTAGAATGAAAATTTTAAAGCCTCCTGTTAGTGCTTCATCTACACGTTATAGCCCTGAATTTTCCAATGCCTAGCTCTTTGCAAAAGAGAGATATTGGCAAGGAAAAGCTGTATTGTACCTTTGCATTTTTCTCCCAAACGAAAGACACTAGAATGAAAATTTTAAAGCCTCCTGTTAGTGCTTCATCTACACGTTATAGCCCTGAATTTTCCAATGCCTAGCTCTTTGCAAAAGAGAGATATCGGCAAGGAAAAGCTGTATTGTACCTTTGCATTTTTCTCCCAAACGAAAGACACTAGAATGAAAATTTTAAAGCCTCCTGTTAGTGCTTCATCTACACGTTATAGCCCTGAATTTGTCCAATGCCTATCTCTTTGCAAAAGAGAGATATCGGCAAGGAAAAGCTGTATTGTACCTTTGCATTTTTCTCCCAAACGAAGGACACTAGAATGAAAATTTTAAAGCCTCCTGTTAGTGCTTCATCTACACGTTATAGCCCTGAATTTTCCAATGCCTATCTCTTTGCAAAAGAGAGATATCGGCAAGGAAAAGCTGTATTGTACCTTTGCATTTTTCTCCCAAACGAAAGACACTAGAATGAAAATTTTAAAGCCTCCTGTTAGTGCTTCATCTACATGTTATAGCCCTGCATTTTCCAATGCCTATCTCTTTGCAAAAGAGAGATATCGGCAAGGAAAAGCAGCATTGTACTTTTGCATTTTTCTCCCAAACGAAAGACACTAGAATGAAAAATTTAAAGCCTCCTGTTAGTGCTTCATATACACGTTATAGCCCTGAATTTTCCAATGCCTATCTCTTTGCAAAAGAGAGATATCGGCAAGGAAAAGCTGCATTGTACTTTTACATTTTTCTCCCAAACGAAAGACACTAGAATGAAAATTTTAAAGCCTCCTGTTAGTGCTTCATCTACACGTTATAGCCCTGAATTTTCCAATGCCTATCTCTTTGCAAAAGAGAGATATCGGCAAGGAAAAGCTGCATTGTACTTTTACATTTTTCTCCCAAACGAAAGACACTAGAATGAAAATTTTAAAGCCTCCTTTTAGTGCTTCATCTACACGTAATAGCCCTGAATTTTCCAATGCCTATCTCTTTGCAAAAGAGAGATATCGGCAAGGAAATGCTGTATTGTACCTTTGCATTTTTCTCCCAAACGAAAGACACTAGAATGAAAATTTTAAAGCCTCCTGTTAGTGCTTCATCTACACGTTATAGCCCTGAATTTTCCAATGCCTAGCTCTTTGCAAAAGAGAGATATTGGCAAGGAAAAGCTGTATTGTACCTTTGCATTTTTCTCCCAAACGAAGGACACTAGAATGAAAATTTTAAAGCCTCCTGTTAGTGCTTCATCTACACGTTATAGCCCTGAATTTTCCAATGCCTATCTCTTTGCAAAAGAGAGATATCGGCAAGGAAAAGCAGCATTGTACTTTTGCATTTTTCTCCCAAACGAAAGACACTAGAATGAAAATTTTAAAGCCTCCTGTTAGTGCTTTATCTACACGTTATAGCCCTGAATTTTCCAATGCCTAGCTCTTTGCAAAAGAGAGATATTGGCAAGGAAAAGCTGTATTGTACCTTTGCATTTTTCTCCCAAACGAAAGACACTAGAATGAAAATTTTAAAGTCTACTGTTAGTGCTTCATCTACACGTTATAGCCCTGAATTTTCCAATGCCTAGCTCTTTGCAAAAGAGAGATATCGGCAAGGAAAAGCTGTATTGTACCTTTGCATTTTTCTCCCAAACGAAAGACACTAGAATGAAAATTTTAAAGCCTCCTGTTAGTGCTTCATCTACACGTTATAGCCCTGAATTTTCCAATGCCTATTTCTTTGCAAAAGAGAGATATCGGCAAGGAAAAGCTGTATTGTACCTTTGCATTTTTCTCCCAAACGAAGGACACTAGAATGAAAATTTTAAAGCCTCCTATTAGTGCTTCATCTACACGTTATAGCCCTGAATTTTCCAATGCCTATCTCTTTGCAAAAGAGAGATATCGGCAAGGAAAAGCTGTATTGTACCTTTGCATTTTTCTCCCAAACGAAGGACACTAGAATGAAAATTTTAAAGCCTCCTTTTAGTGCTTCATCTACACGTTATAGCCCTGAATTTTCCAATGCCTATCTCTTAGCAAAAGAGAGATATCGGCAAGGAAAAGCTGTATTGTACCTTTGCATTTTTCTCCCAAACGAAAGACACTAGAATGAAAATTTTAAAGCCTCCTGTTAGTGCTTCATATACACGTTATAGCCCTGAATTTTCCAATGCCTATCTCTTTGCAAAAGAGAGATATCGGCAAGGAAAAGCTGCATTGTACTTTTACATTTTTCTCCCAAACGAAAGACACTAGAATGAAAATTTTAAAGCCTCCTGTTAGTGCTTCATCTACACGTTATAGCCCTGAATTTTCCAATGCCTATCTCTTTGCAAAAGAGAGATATCGGCAAGGAAAAGCTGCATTGTACTTTTACATTTTTCTCCCAAACGAAAGACACTAGAATGAAAATTTTAAAGCCTCCTTTTAGTGCTTCATCTACACGTAATAGCCCTGAATTTTCCAATGCCTATCTCTTTGCAAAAGAGAGATATCGGCAAGGAAATGCTGTATTGTACCTTTGCATTTTTCTCCCAAACGAAAGACACTAGAATGAAAATTTTAAAGCCTCCTGTTAGTGCTTCATCTACACGTTATAGCCCTGAATTTTCCAATGCCTAGCTCTTTGCAAAAGAGAGATATTGGCAAGGAAAAGCTGTATTGTACCTTTGCATTTTTCTCCCAAACGAAGGACACTAGAATGAAAATTTTAAAGCCTCCTGTTAGTGCTTCATCTACACGTTATAGCCCTGAATTTTCCAATGCCTATCTCTTTGCAAAAGAGAGATATCGGCAAGGAAAAGCTGTATTGTACCTTTGCATTTTTCTCCCAAACGAAGGACACTAGAATGAAAATTTTAAAGCCTCCTTTTAGTGCTTCATCTACACGTTATAGCCCTGAATTTTCCAATGCCTATCTCTTAGCAAAAGAGAGATATCGGCAAGGAAAAGCTGTATTGTACCTTTGCATTTTTCTCCCAAACGAAAGACACTAGAATGAAAATTTTAAAGTCTACTGTTAGTGCTTCATCTACACGTTATAGCCCTGAATTTTCAAATGCCTAGCTCTTTGCAAAAGAGAGATATCGGCAAGGAAAAGCTGTATTGTACCTTTGCATTTTTCTCCCAAACGAAAGACACTAGAATGAAAATTTTAAAGCCTCCTGTTAGTGCTTCATCTACACGTTATAGCCCTGAATTTTCCAATGCCTATCTCTTTGCAAAAGAGAGATATCGGCAAGGAAAAGCTGTATTGTACCTTTGCATTTTTCTCCCAAACGAAAGACACTAGAATGAAAATTTTAAAGCCTCCTGTTAGTGCTTCATATACACGTTATAGCCCTGAATTTTCCAATGCCTATCTCTTTGCAAAAGAGAGATATCGGCAAGGAAAAGCTGCATTGTACTTTTACATTTTTCTCCCAAACGAAAGACACTAGAATGAAAATTTTAAAGCCTCCTGTTAGTGCTTCATCTACACGTTATAGCCCTGAATTTTCCAATGCATATCTCTTTGCAAAAGAGAGATATCGGCAAGGAAAAGCTGCATTGTACTTTTACATTTTTCTCCCAAACGAAAGACACTAGAATGAAAATTTTAAAGCCTCCTTTTAGTGCTTCATCTACACGTAATACCCCTGAATTTTCCAATGCCTATCTCTTTGCAAAAGAGAGATATCGGCAAGGAAATGCTGTATTGTACCTTTGCATTTTTCTCCCAAACGAAAGACACTAGAATGAAAATTTTAAAGCCTCCTGTTAGTGCTTCATCTACACGTTATAGCCCTGAATTTTCCAATGCCTATCTCTTTGCAAAAGAGAGATATCGGCAAGGAAAAGCTGTATTGTACCTTTGCATTTTTCTCCCAAACGAAAGACACTAGAATGAAAATTTTAAAGCCTCCTGTTTGTGCTTCATCTACACGTTATAGCCCTGAATTTTCCAATGCCTATCTCTTTGCAAAAGAGAGATATCGGCAAGGAAAAACTGTATTGTACCTTTGCATTTTTCTCCCAAACGAAAGACACTAGAATGAAAAATTTAAAGCCTCCTGTTAGTGCTTCATCTACACGTTATAGCCCTGAATTTTCCAATGCCTATCTCTTTGCAAAAGAGAGATATCGGCAAGGAAAAGCTGTATTGTACCTTTGCATTTTTCTCCCAAACGAAAGACACTAGAATGAAATTTTTAAAGCCTACTGTTAGTGCTTCATCTACACGTTATAGCCCTGCATTTTCCAATGCCTATCTCTTTGCAAAAGAGAGATATCGGCAAGGAAAAGCTGTATTGTACCTTTGCATTTTTCTCCCAAACGAAAGACACTAGAATGAAATTTTTAAAGCCTACTGTTAGTGCTTCATCTACACGTTATAGCCCTGCATTTTCCAATGCCTATCTCTTTGCAAAAGAGAGATATCGGCAAGGAAAAGCTGCATTGTACTTTTGCATTTTTCTCCCAAACGAAAGACACTAGAATGAAAATTTTAAAGCCTCCTGTTAGTGCTTCATCTACACGTTATAGCCCTGAATTTTCCAATGCCTAGCTCTTTGCAAAAGAGAGATATTGGTAAGGAAAAGCTGTATTGTACCTTTGCATTTTTCTCCCAAACGAAAGACACTAGAATGAAAATTTTAAAGCCTCCTGTTAGTGCTTCATCTACACGTTATAGCCCTGAATTTTCCAATGCCTATCTCTTTTCAAAAGAGAGATATCGGCAAGGAAAAACTGTATTGTACCTTTGCATTTTTCTCCCAAACGAAGGACACTAGAATGAAAATTTAAAAGCCTCCTGTTAGTGCTTCATCTACACGTTATAGCCCTGCATTTTCCAATGCCTATCTCTTTGCAAAAGAGAGATAACGGCAAGGAAAAGCAGCATTGTACCTTTGCATTTTTCTCCCAAACGAAAGACACTAGAATGAAAATTGTAAAGCCTCCTGTTAGTGCTTCATCTACACGTTATAGCCCTGCATTTTCCAATGCCTAGCTCTTTGCAAAAGAGAGATATTGGCAAGGAAAAGCTGTATTGTACCTTTGCATTTTTCTCCCAAACGAAAGACACTAGAATGAAAATTTTAAAGCCTCCTGTTAGTGCTTCATCTGCACGTTATAGCCCTGCATTTTCCAATGCCTATCTCTTTGCAAAAGAGAGATATCGGCAAGGAAAAGCAGCATTGTACTTTTGCATTTTTCTCCCAAACGAAAGACACTAGAATGAAAATTTTAAAGCCTCCTGTTAGTGCTTCATCTACATGTTATAGCCCTGCATTTTCCAATGCCTATCTCTTTGCAAAAGAGAGATATCGGCAAGGAAAAGCAGCATTGTACTTTTGCATTTTTCTCCCAAACGAAAGACACTAGAATGAAAATTTTAAAGCCTCCTGTTAGTGCTTCATCTACACGTTATAGCCCTGAATTTTCCAATGCCTATCTCTTTGCAAAAGAGAGATATCGGCAAGGAAAAGCAGCATTGTACTTTTGCATTTTTCTCCCAAACGAAAGACACTAGAATGAAAATTTTAAAGCCTCCTGTTAGTGCTTCATCTACACGTTATAGCCCTGAATTTTCCAATGCCTAGCTCTTTGCAAAAGAGAGATATTGGCAAGGAAAAGCTGTATTGTACCTTTGCATTTTTCTCCCAAACGAAAGACACTAGAATGAAAATTTTAAAGCCTCCTGTTAGTGCTTCATCTACACGTTATAGCCCTGAATTTTCCAATGCCTATCTCTTTGCAAAAGAGAGATATCGGCAAGGAAAAGCTGTAATGTACCTTTGCATTTTTCTCCCAAACGAAGGACACTAGAATGAAAATTTTAAAGCCTCCAGTTAGTGCTTCATCTACACGTTATAGCCCTGAATTTTAAAATGCCTATCTCTTTGCAAAAGAGAGATATCGGCAAGGAAAAGCTGTATTGTACCTTTGCATTTTTCTCCCAAACGAAAGACACTAGAATGAAAATTTTAAAGCCTCCTGTTAGTGCTTCATCTAAACGTTATAGCCCTGAATTTTCCAATGCCTATCTCTTTGCAAAAGAGAGATATCGGCAAGGAAAAACTGTATTGTACCTTTGCATTTTTCTCCCAAACGAAAGACACTAGAATGAAAATTTTAAAGCCTCCTGTTAGTGCTTCATCTACACGTTATAGCCCTGAATTTTCCAATGCCTAGCTCTTTGCAAAAGAGAGATATTGGCAAGGAAAAGCTGTATTGTACCTTTGCAGTTTTCTCCCAAACGAAAGACACTAGAATGAAAATTTTAAAGTCTACTGTTAGTGCTTCATCTACACGTTATAGCCCTGAATTTTCCAATGCCTAGCTCTTTGCAAAAGAGAGATATCGGCAAGGAAAAGCTGTATTGTACCTTTGCATTTTTCTCCCAAACGAAAGACACTAGAATGAAAATTTTAAAGCCTCCTGTTAGTGCTTCATCTACACGTTATAGCCCTGAATTTTCCAATGCCTATCTCTTTGCAAAAGAGAGATATCGGCAAGGAAAAGCTGTATTGTACCTTTGCATTTTTCTCCCAAACGAAGGACACTAGAATGAAAATTTTAAAGCCTCCTATTAGTGCTTCATCTACACGTTATAGCCCTGAATTTTCCAATGCCTATCTCTTTGCAAAAGAGAGATATCGGCAAGGAAAAGCTGTATTGTACCTTTGCATTTTTCTCCCAAACGAAGGACACTAGAATGAAAATTTTAAAGCCTCCTTTTAGTGCTTCATCTACACGTAATAGCCCTGAATTTTCCAAAGCCTATCTCTTTGCAAAAGAGAGATATCGGCAAGGAAATGCTGTATTGTACCTTTGCATTTTTCTCCCAAACGAAAGACACTAGAATGAAAATTTTAAAGCCTCCTGTTAGTGCTTCATCTACACGTTATAGCCCTGAATTTTCCAATGCCTAGCTCTTTGCAAAAGAGAGATATTGGCAAGGAAAAGCTGTATTGTACCTTTGCATTTTTCTCCCAAACGAAAGACACTAGAATGAAAATTTTAAAGCCTCCTGTTAGTGCTTCATCTACACGTTATAGCCCTGAATTTTCCAATGCCTATCTCTTTGCAAAAGAGAGATATCGGCAAGGAAAAGCTGTATTGTACCTTTGCATGTTTCTCCCAAACGAAGGACACTAGAATGAAAATTTTAAAGCCTCCTATTAGTGCTTCATCTACACGTTATAGCCCTGAATTTTCCAATGCCTATCTCTTTGCAAAAGAGAGATATCGGCAAGGAAAAGCTGTATTGTACCTTTGCATTTTTCTCCCAAACGAAGGACACTAGAATGAAAATTTTAAAGCCTTCTGTTAGTGCTTCATCTACACGTTATAGCCCTGAATTTTCAAATGCCTATCTCTTTGCAAAAGAGAGATATCGGCAAGGAAAAGCTGTATTGTACCTTTGCATTTTTCTCCCAAACGAAAGACACTAGAATGAAAATTTTAAAGCCTCCTGTTAGTGCTTCATCTACACGTTATAGCCCTGAATTTTCCAATGCCTAGCTCTTTGCAAAAGAGAGATATTGGCAAGGAAAAGCTGTATTGTACCTTTGCATTTTTCTCCCAAACGAAGGACACTAGAATGAAAATTTTAAAGCCTCCTGTTAGTGCTTCATCTACACGTTATAGCCCTGAATTTTCCAATGCCTATCTCTTTGCAAAAGAGAGATATCGGCAAGGAAAAGCTGCATTGTACTTTTACATTTTTCTCCCAAACGAAAGACACTAGAATGAAAATTTTAAAGCCTCCTGTTAGTGCTTCATCTACACGTTATAGCCCTGAATTTTCCAATGCCTATCTCTTTGCAAAAGAGAGATATCGGCAAGGAAAAGCTGCATTGTACTTTTACATTTTTCTCCCAAACGAAAGACACTAGAATGAAAATTTTAAAGCCTCCTTTTAGTGCTTCATCTACACGTAATAGCCCTGAATTTTCCAATGCCTATCTCTTTGCAAAGGAGAGATATCGGCAAGGAAATGCTGTATTGTACCTTTGCATTTTTCTCCCAAACGAAAGACACTAGAATGAAAATTTTAAAGCCTCCTGTTAGTGCTTCATCTACACGTTATAGCCCTGAATTTTCCAATGCCTAGCTCTTTGCAACAGAGAGATATTGGCAAGGAAAAGCTGTATTGTACCTTTGCATTTTTCTCCCAAACGAAGGACACTAGAATGAAAATTTTAAAGCCTCCTGTTAGTGCTTCATCTACACGTTATAGCCCTGAATTTTCCAATGCCTATCTCTTTGCAAAAGAGAGATATCGGCAAGGAAAAGCTGTATTGTACCTTTGCATTTTTCTCCCAAACGAAGGACACTAGAATGAAAATTTTAAAGCCTCCTCTTAGTGCTTCATCTACACGTTATAGCCCTGAATTTTCCAATGCCTATCTCTTAGCAAAAGAGAGATATCGGCAAGGAAAAGCTGTATTGTACCTTTGCATTTTTCTCCCAAACGAAAGACACTAGAATGAAAATTTTAAAGTCTACTGTTAGTGCTTCATCTACACGTTATAGCCCTGAATTTTCAAATGCCTAGCTCTTTGCAAAAGAGAGATATCGGCAAGGAAAAGCTGTATTGTACCTTTGCATTTTTCTCCCAAACGAAAGACACTAGAATGAAAATTTTAAAGCCTCCTGTTAGTGCTTCATCTACACGTTATAGCCCTGAATTTTCCAATGCCTATCTCTTTGCAAAAGAGAGATATCGGCAAGGAAAAGCTGTATTGTACCTTTGCATTTTTCTCCCAAACGAAAGACACTAGAATGAAAAATTTTAAAGCCTCCTGTTAGTGCTTCATCTACACGTTATAGCCCTGAATTTTCCAATGCCTATCTCTTTGCAAAAGAGAGATATCGGCAAGGAAAAGCTGCATTGTACTTTTACATTTTTCTCCCAAACGAAAGACACTAGAATGAAAATTTTAAAGCCTCCTGTTAGTGCTTCATCTACACGTTATAGCCCTGAATTTTCCAATGCCTATCTCTTTGCAAAAGAGAGATATCGGCAAGGAAAAGCTGCATTGTACTTTTACATTTTTCTCCCAAACGAAAGACACTAGAATGAAAATTTTAAAGCCTCCTTTTAGTGCTTCATCTACACGTAATACCCCTGAATTTTCCAATGCCTATCTCTTTGCAAAAGAGAGATATCGGCAAGGAAATGCTGTATTGTACCTTTGCATTTTTCTCCCAAACGAAAGACACTAGAATGAAAATTTTAAAGCCTCCTGTTAGTGCTTCATCTACACGTTATAGCCCTGAATTTTCCAATGCCTATCTCTTTGCAAAAGAGAGATATCGGCAAGGAAAAGCTGTATTGTACCTTTGCATTTTTCTCCCAAACGAAGGACACTAGAATGAAAATTTTAAAGCCTCCTTTTAGTGCTTCATCTACACGTTATAGCCCTGAATTTTCCAATGCCTATCTCTTAGCAAAAGAGAGATATCGGCAAGGAAAAGCTGTATTGTACCTTTGCATTTTTCTCCCAAACGAAAGACACTAGAATGAAAATTTTAAAGCCTCCTGTTAGTGCTTCATATACACGTTATAGCCCTGCATTTTCCAATGCCTATCTCTTTGCAAAAGAGAGATATCGGCAAGGAAAAGCAGCATTGTACTTTTGCATTTTTCTCCCAAACGAAAGACACTAGAATGAAAATTTTAAAGCCTCCTGTTAGTGCTTCATATACACGTTATAGCCCTGAATTTTCCAATGCCTATCTCTTTGCAAAAGAGAGATATCGGCAAGGAAAAGCTGTATTGTACCTTTGCATTTTTCTCCCAAACGAAGGACACTAGAATGAAAATTTTAAAGCCTCCTTTTAGTGCTTCATCTACACGTTATAGCCCTGAATTTTCCAATGCCTATCTCTTAGCAAAAGAGAGATATCGGCAAGGAAAAGCTGTATTGTACCTTTGCATTTTTCTCCCAAACGAAAGACACTAGAATGAAAATTTTAAAGCCTCCTGTTAGTGCTTCATCTACACGTTATAGCCCTGAATTTTCCAATGCCTATCTCTTTGCAAAAGAGAGATATCGGCAAGGAAAAGCTGCATTGTACTTTTACATTTTTCTCCCAAACGAAAGACACTAGAATGAAAATTTTAAAGCCTCCTTTTAGTGCTTCATCTACACGTAATAGCCCTGAATTTTCCAATGCCTATCTCTTTGCAAAAGAGAGATATCGGCAAGGAAATGCTGTATTGTACCTTTGCATTTTTCTCCCAAACGAAAGACACTAGAATTAAAATTTTAAAGCCTCCTGTTAGTGCTTCATCTACACGTTATAGCCCTGAATTTTCCAATGCCTAGCTCTTTGCAACAGAGAGATATTGGCAAGGAAAAGCTGTATTGTACCTTTGCATTTTTCTCCCAAACGAAGGACACTAGAATGAAAATTTTAAAGCCTCCTTTTAGTGCTTCATCTACACGTTATAGCCCTGAATTTTCCAATGCCTATCTCTTAGCAAAAGAGAGATATCGGCAAGGAAAAGCTGTATTGTACCTTTGCATTTTTCTCCCAAACGAAAGACACTAGAATGAAAATTTTAAAGTCTACTGTTAGTGCTTCATCTACACGTTATAGCCCTGAATTTTCAAATGCCTAGCTCTTTGCAAAAGAGAGATATCGGCAAGGAAAAGCTGTATTGTACCTTTGCATTTTTCTCCCAAACGAAAGACACTAGAATGAAAATTTTAAAGCCTCCTGTTAGTGCTTCATCTACACGTTATAGCCCTGAATTTTCCAATGCCTATCTCTTTGCAAAAGAGAGATATCGGCAAGGAAAAGCTGTATTGTACCTTTGCATTTTTCTCCCAAACGAAAGACACTAGAATGAAAATTTTAAAGCCTCCTGTTAGTGCTTCATATACACGTTATAGCCCTGAATTTTCCAATGCCTATCTCTTTGCAAAAGAGAGATATCGGCAAGGAAAAGCTGCATTGTACTTTTACATTTTTCTCCCAAACGAAAGACACTAGAATGAAAATTTTAAAGCCTCCTGTTAGTGCTTCATCTACACGTTATAGCCCTGAATTTTCCAATGCCTATCTCTTTGCAAAAGAGAGATATCGGCAAGGAAAAGCTGCATTGTACTTTTACATTTTTCTCCCAAACAAAAGACACTAGAATGAAAATTTTAAAGCCTCCTTTTAGTGCTTCATCTACACGTAATACCCCTGAATTTTCCAATGCCTATCTCTTTGCAAAAGAGAGATATCGGCAAGGAAATGCTGTATTGTACCTTTGCATTTTTCTCCCAAACGAAAGACACTAGAATGAAAATTTTAAAGCCTCCTGTTAGTGCTTCATCTACACGTTATAGCCCTGAATTTTCCAATGCCTATCTCTTTGCAAAAGAGAGATATCGGCAAGGAAAAGCTGTATTGTACCTTTGCATTTTTCTCCCAAACGAAGGACACTAGAATGAAAATTTTAAAGCCTCCTTTTAGTGCTTCATCTACACGTTATAGCCCTGAATTTTCCAATGCCTATCTCTTAGCAAAAGAGAGATATCGGCAAGGAAAAGCTGTATTGTACCTTTGCATTTTTCTCCCAAACGAAAGACACTAGAATGAAAATTTTAAAGCTTCCTGTTAGTGCTTCATATACACGTTATAGCCCTGAATTTTCCAATGCCTATCTCTTTGCAAAAGAGAGATATCGGCAAGGAAAAGCTGCATTGTACTTTTACATTTTTCTCCCAAACGAAAGACACTAGAATGAAAATTTTAAAGCCTCCTGTTAGTGCTTCATCTACACGTTATAGCCCTGAATTTTCCAATGCCTATCTCTTTGCAAAAGAGAGATATCGGCAAGGAAAAGCTGCATTGTACTTTTACATTTTTCTCCCAAACGAAAGACACTAGAATGAAAATTTTAAAGCCTCCTTTTAGTGCTTCATCTACACGTAATAGCCCTGAATTTTCCAATGCCTATCTCTTTGCAAAAGAGAGATATCGGCAAGGAAAAGCTGTATTGTACCTTTGCATTTTTCTCCCAAACGAAAGACACTAGAATGAAAATTTTAAAGCCTCCTGTTAGTGCTTCATCTACACGTTATAGCCCTGAATTTTCCAATGCCTATCTCTTTGCAAAAGAGAGATATCGGCAAGGAAAAGCTGTATTGTACCTTTGCATTTTTCTCCCAAACGAAAGACACTAGAATGAAAATTTTAAAGCCTCCTGTTAGTGCTTCATCTACACGTTATAGCCCTGAATTTTCCAATGCCTATCTCTTTGCAAAAGAGAGATATCGGCAAGGAAAAGCTGTATTGTACCTTTGCATTTTTCTCCCAAACGAAAGACACTAGAATGAAAATTTTAAAGCCTCCTGTTAGTGCTTCATCTACTCGTTATAGCCCTGAATTTTCCAATGCCTATCTCTTTGCGAAAGAGAGATATCGGCAAGGAAATGCTGTATTGTACCTTTGCATTTTTCTCCCAAACGAAGGACACTAGAATGAAAATTTTAAAGCCTCCTATTAGTGCTTCATCTACACGTTATAGCCCTGAATTTTCCAATGCCTATCTCTTTGCAAAAGAGAGATATCGGCAAGGAAAAACTGTATTGTACCTTTGCATTTTTCTCCCAAACGAAAGACACTAGAATGAAAATTTTAAAGCCTCCTGTTAGTGCTTCATCTACTCGTTATAGCCCTGAATTTTCCAATGCCTATCTCTTTGCAAAAGAGAGATATCGGCAAGGAAAAGCTGTATTGTACCTTTGCATTTTTCTCCCAAACGAAAGACACTAGAATGAAAATTTTAAAGCTTCCTGTTAGTGCTTCATATACACGTTATAGCCCTGAATTTTCCAATGCCTATCTCTTTGCAAAAGAGAGATATCGGCAAGGAAAAGCTGCATTGTACTTTTACATTTTTCTCCCAAACGAAAGACACTAGAATGAAAATTTTAAAGCCTCCTGTTAGTGCTTCATCTACACGTTATAGCCCTGAATTTTCCAATGCCTATCTCTTTGCAAAAGAGAGATATCGGCAAGGAAAAGCTGCATTGTACTTTTACATTTTTCTCCCAAACGAAAGACACTAGAATGAAAATTTTAAAGCCTCCTTTTAGTGCTTCATCTACACGTAATAGCCCTGAATTTTCCAATGCCTATCTCTTTGCAAAAGAGAGATATCGGCAAGGAAAAGCTGTATTGTACCTTTGCATTTTTCTCCCAAACGAAAGACACTAGAATGAAAATTTTAAAGCCTCCTGTTAGTGCTTCATCTACACGTTATAGCCCTGAATTTTCCAATGCCTATCTCTTTGCAAAAGAGAGATATCGGCAAGGAAAAGCTGTATTGTACCTTTGCATTTTTCTCCCAAACGAAAGACACTAGAATGAAAATTTTAAAGCCTCCTGTTAGTGCTTCATCTACACGTTATAGCCCTGAATTTTCCAATGCCTATCTCTTTGCAAAAGAGAGATATCGGCAAGGAAAAGCTGTATTGTACCTTTGCATTTTTCTCCCAAACGAAAGACACTAGAATGAAAATTTTAAAGCCTCCTGTTAGTGCTTCATCTACTCGTTATAGCCCTGAATTTTCCAATGCCTATCTCTTTGCAAAAGAGAGATATCGGCAAGGAAATGCTGTATTGTACCTTTGCATTTTTCTCCCAAACGAAGGACACTAGAATGAAAATTTTAAAGCCTCCTATTAGTGCTTCATCTACACGTTATAGCCCTGAATTTTCCAATGCCTATCTCTTTGCAAAAGAGAGATATCGGCAAGGAAAAACTGTATTGTACCTTTGCATTTTTCTCCCAAACGAAAGACACTAGAATGAAAATTTTAAAGCCTCCTGTTAGTGCTTCATCTACTCGTTATAGCCCTGAATTTTCCAATGCCTATCTCTTTGCAAAAGAGAGATATCGGCAAGGAAAAGCTGTATTGTACCTTTGCATTTTTCTCCCAAACGAAAGACAGTAGAATGAAATTTTTAAAGCCTACTGTTAGTGCTTCATCTACACGTTATAGCCCTGCATTTTCCAATGCCTATCTCTTTGCAAAAGAGAGATATCGGCAAGGAAAAGCTGCATTGTACTTTTGCATTTTTCTCCCAAACGAAAGACACTAGAATGAAAATTTTAAAGCCTCCTGTTAGTGCTTCATCTACACGTTATAGCCCTGAATTTTCCAATGCCTAGCTCTTTGCAAAAGAGAGATATCGGCAAGGAAAAACTGTATTGTACCTTTGCATTTTTCTCCCAAACGAAGGACACTAGAATGAAAATTTAAAAGCCTCCTGTTAGTGCTTCATCTACACGTTATAGCCCTGCATTTTCCAATGCCTATCTCTTTGCAAAAGAGAGATATCGGCAAGGAAAAGCAGCATTGTACCTTTGCATTTTTCTCCCAAACGAAAGACACTAGAATGAAAATTGTAAAGCCTCCTGTTAGTGCTTCATCTACACGTTATAGCCCTGCATTTTCCAATGCCTAGCTCTTTGCAAAAGAGAGATATTGGCAAGGAAAAGCTGTATTGTACCTTTGCATTTTTCTCCCAAACGAAAGACACTAGAATGAAAATTTTAAAGCCTCCTGTTAGTGCTTCATCTGCACGTTATAGCCCTGCATTTTCCAATGCCTATCTCTTTGCAAAAGAGAGATATCGGCAAGGAAAAGCAGCATTGTACTTTTGCATTTTTCTCCCAAACGAAAGACACTAGAATGAAAATTTTAAAGCCTCCTGTTAGTGCTTCATCTACATGTTATAGCCCTGCATTTTCCAATGCCTATCTCTTTGCAAAAGAGAGATATCGGCAAGGAAAAGCAGCATTGTACTTTTGCATTTTTCTCCCAAACGAAAGACACTAGAATGAAAATTTTAAAGCCTCCTGTTAGTGCTTCATCTACACGTTATAGCCCTGAATTTTCCAATGCCTATCTCTTTGCAAAAGAGAGATATCGGCAAGGAAAAGCTGTATTGTACCTTTGCATTTTTCTCCCAAACGAAAGACACTAGAATGAAAATTTTAAAGCCTCCTGTTAGTGCTTCATCTACACGTTATAGCCCTGAATTTTCCAATGCCTATCTCTTTGCAAAAGAGAGATATCGGCAAGGAAAAGCTGTATTGTACCTTTGCATTTTTCTCCCAAACGAAAGACACTAGAATGAAAATTTTAAAGCCTCCTGTTAGTGCTTCATCTACACGTTATAGCCCTGAATTTTCCAATGCCTATCTTTTTGCAAAAGAGAGATATCGGCAAGGAAAAGCTGTATTGTACCTTTGCATTTTTCTCCCAAACGAAGGACACTAGAATGAGAATTTTAAAGCCTCCTATTAGTGCTTCATCTACACGTTATAGCCCTGAATTTTCCAATGCCTATCTCTTTGCAAAAGAGAGATATCGGCAAGGAAAAACTGTATTGTACCTTTGCATTTTTCTCCCAAACGAAAGACACTAGAATGAAAATGTTAAAGCCTCCTGTTAGTGCTTCATCTACACGTTATAGCCCTGAATTTTCCAATGCCTATCTCTTTGCAAAAGAGAGATATCGGCAAGGAAAAGCTGCATTGTACTTTTACATTTTTCTCCCAAACGAAAGACACTAGAATGAAAATTTTAAAGCCTCCTTTTAGTGCTTCATCTACACGTAATAGCCCTGAATTTTCCAATGCCTATCTCTTTGCAAAAGAGAGATATCGGCAAGGAAATGCTGTGTTGTACCTTTGCATTTTTCTCCCAAACGAAAGACACTAGAATGAAAATTTTAAAGCCTCCTGTTAGTGCTTCATCTACACGTTATAGCCCTGAATTTTCTCATGCCTATCTCTTTGCAAAAGAGAGATATCGGCAAGGAAAAGCTGTATTGTACCTTTGCATTTTTCTCCCAAACGAAAGACACTAGAATGAAAATTTTAAAGCCTCCTGTTAGTGCTTCATCTACACGTTATAGCCCTGAATTTTCCAATGCCTATCTCTTTGCAAAAGAGAGATATCGGCAAGGAAAAGCTGTATTGTACCTTTGCATTTTTCTCCCAAACGAAAGACACTAGAATGAAAATTTTAAAGCCTCCTGTTAGTGCTTCATCTACACGTTATAGCCCTGAATTTTCCAATGCCTATCTTTTTGCAAAAGAGAGATATCGGCAAGGAAAAGCTGTATTGTACCTTTGCATTTTTCTCCCAAACGAAGGACACTAGAATGAAAATTTTAAAGCCTCCTATTAGTGCTTCATCTACACGTTATAGCCCTGAATTTTCCAATGCCTATCTCTTTGCAAAAGAGAGATATCGGCAAGGAAAAACTGTATTGTACCTTTGCATTTTTCTCCCAAACGAAAGACACTAGAATGAAAATTTTAAAGCCTCCTGTTAGTGCTTCATCTACACGTTATAGCCCTGAATTTTCCAATGCCTATCTCTTTGCAAAAGAGAGATATCGGCAAGGAAAAGCTGCATTGTACTTTTACATTTTTCTCCCAAACGAAAGACACTAGAATGAAAATTTTAAAGCCTCCTTTTAGTGCTTCATCTACACGTAATAGCCCTGAATTTTCCAATGCCTATCTCTTTGCAAAAGAGAGATATCGGCAAGGAAATGCTGTATTGTACCTTTGCATTTTTCTCCCAAACGAAAGACACTAGAATGAAAATTTTAAAGCCTCCTGTTAGTGCTTCATCTACACGTTATAGCCCTGAATTTTCCAATGCCTATCTCTTTGCAAAAGAGAGATATCGGCAAGGAAAAGCTGTATTGTACCTTTGCATTTTTCTCCCAAACGAAAGACACTAGAATGAAAATTTTAAAGCCTCCTGTTAGTGCTTCATCTACACGTTATAGCCCTGAATTTTCCAATGCCTATCTTTTTGCAAAAGAGAGATATCGGCAAGGAAAAGCTGTATTGTACCTTTGCATTTTTCTCCCAAACGAAGGACACTAGAATGAAAATTTTAAAGCCTCCTATTAGTGCTTCATCTACACGTTATAGCCCTGAATTTTCCAATGCCTATCTCTTTGCAAAAGAGAGATATCGGCAAGGAAAAACTGTATTGTACCTTTGCATTTTTCTCCCAAACGAAAGACACTAGAATGAAAATTTTAAAGCCTCCTGTTAGTGCTTCATCTACACGTTATAGCCCTGAATTTTCCAATGCCTATCTCTTTGCAAAAGAGAGATATCGGCAAGGAAAAGCTGCATTGTACTTTTACATTTTTCTCCCAAACGAAAGACACTAGAATGAAAATTTTAAAGCCTCCTGTTAGTGCTTCATCTACACGTTATAGCCCTGAATTTTCCAATGCCTATCTCTTTGCAAAAGAGAGATATCGGCAAGGAAAAGCTGCATTGTACTTTTACATTTTTCTCCCAAACGAAAGACACTAGAATGAAAATTTTAAAGCCTCCTGTTAGTGCTTCATCTACACGTTATAGCCCTGAATTTTCCAATGCCTATCTCTTTGCAAAAGAGAGATATCGGCAAGGAAAAGCTGTAATGTACCTTTGCATTTTTCTCCCAAACGAAGGACACTAGAATGAAAATTTTAAAGCCTCCTGTTAGTGCTTCATCTACACGTTATAGCCCTGAATTTTCAAATGCCTATCTCTTTGCAAAAGAGAGATATCGGCAAGGAAAAGCTGTATTGTACCTTTGCATTTTTCTCCCAAACGAAAGACACTAGAATGAAAATTTTAAAGCCTCCTGTTAGTGCTTCATCTAAACGTTATAGCCCTGAATTTTCCAATGCCTATCTCTTTGCAAAAGAGAGATATCGGCAAGGAAAAACTGTATTGTACCTTTGCATTTTTCTCCCAAACGAAAGACACTAGAATGAAAATTTTAAAGCCTCCTGTTAGTGCTTCATCTACACGTTATAGCCCTGAATTTTCCAATGCCTAGCTCTTTGCAAAAGAGAGATATTGGCAAGGAAAAGCTGTATTGTACCTTTGCATTTTTCTCCCAAACGAAAGACACTAGAATGAAAATTTTAAAGTCTACTGTTAGTGCTTCATCTACACGTTATAGCCCTGAATTTTCCAATGCCTAGCTCTTTGCAAAAGAGAGATATCGGCAAGGAAAAGCTGTATTGTACCTTTGCATTTTTCTCCCAAACGAAAGACACTAGAATGAAAATTTTAAAGCCTCCTGTTAGTGCTTCATCTACACGTTATAGCCCTGAATTTTCCAATGCCTATCTCTTTGCAAAAGAGAGATATCGGCAAGGAAAAGCTGTATTGTACCTTTGCATTTTTCTCCCAAACGAAGGACACTAGAATGAAAATTTTAAAGCCTCCTATTAGTGCTTCATCTACACGTTATAGCCCTGAATTTTCCAATGCCTATCTCTTTGCAAAAGAGAGATATCGGCAAGGAAAAGCTGTATTGTACCTTTGCATTTTTCTCCCAAACGAAGGACACTAGAATGAAAATTTTAAAGCCTCCTGTTAGTGCTTCATCTACACGTTATAGCCCTGAATTTTCCAATGCCTATCTCTTAGCAAAAGAGAGATATCGGCAAGGAAAAGCTGTATTGTACCTTTGCATTTTTCTCCCAAACGAAAGACACTAGAATGAAAATTTTAAAGCCTCCTGTTAGTGCTTCATATACACGTTATAGCCCTGAATTTTCCAATGCCTATCTCTTTGCAAAAGAGAGATATCGGCAAGGAAAAGCTGCATTGTACTTTTACATTTTTCTCCCAAACGAAAGACACTAGAATGAAAATTTTAAAGCCTCCTGTTAGTGCTTCATCTACACGTTATAGCCCTGAATTTTCCAATGCCTATCTCTTTGCAAAAGAGAGATATCGGCAAGGAAAAGCTGCATTGTACTTTCACATTTTTCTCCCAAACGAAAGACACTAGAATGAAAATTTTAAAGCCTCCTTTTAGTGCTTCATCTACACGTAATAGCCCTGAATTTTCCAATGCCTATCTCTTTGCAAAAGAGAGATATCGGCAAGGAAATGCTGTATTGTACCTTTGCATTTTTCTCCCAAACGAAAGACACTAGAATGAAAATTTTAAAGCCTCCTGTTAGTGCTTCATCTACACGTTATAGCCCTGAATTTTCCAATGCCTAGCTCTTTGCAAAAGAGAGATATTGGCAAGGAAAAGCTGTATTGTACCTTTGCATTTTTCTCCCAAACGAAAGACACTAGAATGAAAATTTTAAAGCCTCCTGTTAGTGCTTCATCTACACGTTATAGCCCTGAATTTTCCAATGCCTATCTCTTTGCAAAAGAGAGATATCGGCAAGGAAAAGCTGTATTGTACCTTTGCATTTTTCTCCCAAACGAAAGACACTAGAATAAAAATTTTAAAGCATCCTGTTAGTGCTTCATCTAAACGTTATAGCCCTGAATTTTCCAATGCCTATCTCTTTGCAAAAGAGAGATATCGGCAAGGAAAAACTGTATTGTACCTTTGCATTTTTCTCCCAAACGAAAGACACTAGAATGAAAATTTTAAAGCCTCCTGTTAGTGCTTCATCTACACGTTATAGCCCTGAATTTTCCAATGCCTAGCTCTTTGCAAAAGAGAGATATTGGCAAGGAAAAGCTGTATTGTACCTTTGCATTTTTCTCCCAAACGAAAGACACTAGAATGAAAATTTTAAAGTCTACTGTTAGTGCTTCATCTACACGTTATAGCCCTGAATTTTCCAATGCCTAGCTCTTTGCAAAAGAGAGATATCGGCAAGGAAAAGCTGTATTGTACCTTTGCATTTTTCTCCCAAACGAAAGACACTAGAATGAAAATTTTAAAGCCTCCTGTTAGTGCTTCATCTACACGTTATAGCCCTGAATTTTCCAATGCCTATCTCTTTGCAAAAGAGAGATATCGGCAAGGAAAAGCTGTATTGTACCTTTGCATTTTTCTCCCAAACGAAGGACACTAGAATGAAAATTTTAAAGCCTCCTATTAGTGCTTCATCTACACGTTATAGCCCTGAATTTTCCAATGCCTATCTCTTTGCAAAAGAGAGATATCGGCAAGGAAAAGCTGTATTGTACCTTTGCATTTTTCTCCCAAACGAAGGACACTAGAATGAAAATTTTAAAGCCTCCTGTTAGTGCTTCATCTACACGTTATAGCCCTGAATTTTCCAATGCCTATCTCTTAGCAAAAGAGAGATATCGGCAAGGAAAAGCTGTATTGTACCTTTGCATTTTTCTCCCAAACGAAAGACACTAGAATGAAAATTTTAAAGCCTCCTGTTAGTGCTTCATATACACGTTATAGCCCTGAATTTTCTCATGCCTATCTCTTTGCAAAAGAGAGATATCGGCAAGGAAAAGCTGCATTGTACTTTTACATTTTTCTCCCAAACGAAAGACACTAGAATGAAAATTTTAAAGCCTCCTGTTAGTGCTTCATCTACACGTTATAGCCCTGAATTTTCCAATGCCTATCTCTTTGCAAAAGAGAGATATCGGCAAGGAAAAGCTGCATTGTACTTTTACATTTTTCTCCCAAACGAAAGACACTAGAATGAAAATTTTAAAGCCTCCTTTTAGTGCTTCATCTACACGTAATAGCCCTGAATTTTCCAATGCCTATCTCTTTGCAAAAGAGAGATATCGGCAAGGAAATGCTGTATTGTACCTTTGCATTTTTCTCCCAAACGAAAGACACTAGAATGAAAATTTTAAAGCCTCCTGTTAGTGCTTCATCTACACGTAATAGCCCTGAATTTTCCAATGCCTAGCTCTTTGCAAAAGAGAGATATTGGCAAGGAAAAGCTGTATTGTACCTTTGCATTTTTCTCCCAAACGAAGGACACTAGAATGAAAATTTTAAAGCCTCCTGTTAGTGCTTCATCTACACGTAATAGCCCTGAATTTTCCAATGCCTATCTCTTTGCAAAAGAGAGATATCGGCAAGGAAAAGCAGCATTGTACTTTTGCATTTTTCTCCCAAACGAAAGACACTAGAATGAAAATTTTAAAGCCTCCTATTAGTGCTTCATCTACACGTTATAGCCCTGAATTTTCCAATGCCTAGCTCTTTGCAAAAGAGAGATATCGGCAAGGAAAAGCTGTATTGTACCTTTGCATTTTTCTCCCAAACGAAAGACACTAGAATGAAAATGTTAAAGCCTCCTGTTAGTGCTTCATCTACACGTTATAGCCCTGAATTTTCCAATGCCTATCTCTTTGCAAAAGAGAGATATCGGCAAGGAAAAGCTGTATTGTACCTTTGCATGTTTCTCCCAAACGAAGGACACTAGAATGAAAATTTTAAAGCCTCCTATTAGTGCTTCATCTACACGTTATAGCCCTGAATTTTCCAATGCCTATCTCTTTGCAAAAGAGAGATATCGGCAAGGAAAAGCTGTATTGTACCTTTGCATTTTTCTCCCAAACGAAGGACACTAGAATGAAAATTTTAAAGCCTTCTGTTAGTGCTTCATCTACACGTTATAGCCCTGAATTTTCAAATGCCTATCTCTTTGCAAAAGAGAGATATCGGCAAGGAAAAGCTGTATTGTACCTTTGCATTTTTCTCCCAAACGAAAGACACTAGAATGAAAATTTTAAAGCCTCCTGTTAGTGCTTCATCTACACGTTATAGCCCTGAATTTTCCAATGCCTATCTCTTTGCAAAAGAGAGATATCGGCAAGGAAAAACTGTATTGTACCTTTGCATTTTTCTCCCAAACGAAAGACACTAGAATGAAAATTTTAAAGCCTCCTGTTAGTGCTTCATCTACACGTTATAGCCCTGAATTTTCCAATGCCTAGCTCTTTGCAAAAGAGAGATATTGGCAAGGAAAAGCTGTATTGTACCTTTGCAATTTTCTCCCAAACGAAAGACACTAGAATGAAAATTTTAAAGTCTACTGTTAGTGCTTCATCTACACGTTATAGCCCTGAATTTTCCAATGCCTAGCTCTTTGCAAAAGAGAGATATCGGCAAGGAAAAGCTGTATTGTACCTTTGCATTTTTCTCCCAAACGAAAGACACTAGAATGAAAATTTTAAAGCCTCCTGTTAGTGCTTCATCTACACGTTATAGCCCTGAATTTTCCAATGCCTATCTCTTTGCAAAAGAGAGATATCGGCAAGGAAAAGCTGTATTGTACCTTTGCATTTTTCTCCCAAACGAAGGACACTAGAATGAAAATTTTAAAGCCTCCTTTTAGTGCTTCATCTACACGTTATAGCCCTGAATTTTCCAATGCCTATCTCTTAGCAAAAGAGAGATATCGGCAAGGAAAAGCTGTATTGTACCTTTGCATTTTTCTCCCAAACGAAAGACACTAGAATGAAAATTTTAAAGCCTCCTGTTAGTGCTTCATATACACGTTATAGCCCTGAATTTTCCAATGCCTATCTCTTTGCAAAAGAGAGATATCGGCAAGGAAAAGCTGCATTGTACTTTTACATTTTTCTCCCAAACGAAAGACACTAGAATGAAAATTTTAAAGCCTCCTGTTAGTGCTTCATCTACACGTTATAGCCCTGAATTTTCCAATGCCTATCTCTTTGCAAAAGAGAGATATCGGCAAGGAAAAGCTGCATTGTACGTTTACATTTTTCTCCCAAACGAAAGACACTAGAATGAAAATTTTAAAGCCTCCTTTTAGTGCTTCATCTACACGTAATAGCCCTGAATTTTCCAATGCCTATCTCTTTGCAAAAGAGAGATATCGGCAAGGAAAAGCTGTATTGTACCTTTGCATTTTTCTCCCAAACGAAGGACACTAGAATGAAAATTTTAAAGCCTCCTTTTAGTGCTTCATCTACACGTTATAGCCCTGAATTTTCCAATGCCTATCTCTTAGCAAAAGAGAGATATCGGCAAGGAAAAGCTGTATTGTACCTTTGCATTTTTCTCCCAAACGAAAGACACTAGAATGAAAATTTTAAAGTCTACTGTTAGTGCTTCATCTACACGTTATAGCCCTGAATTTTCAAATGCCTAGCTCTTTGCAAAAGAGAGATATCGGCAAGGAAAAGCTGTATTGTACCTTTGCATTTTTCTCCCAAACGAAAGACACTAGAATGAAAATTTTAAAGCCTCCTGTTAGTGCTTCATCTACACGTTATAGCCCTGAATTTTCCAATGCCTATCTCTTTGCAAAAGAGAGATATCGGCAAGGAAAAGCTGTATTGTACCTTTGCATTTTTCTCCCAAACGAAAGACACTAGAATAAAAATTTTAAAGCCTCCTGTTAGTGCTTCATATACACGTTATAGCCCTGAATTTTCCAATGCCTATCTCTTTGCAAAAGAGAGATATCGGCAAGGAAAAGCTGCATTGTACTTTTACATTTTTCTCCCAAACGAAAGACACTAGAATGAAAATTTTAAAGCCTCCTGTTAGTGCTTCATCTACACGTTATAGCCCTGAATTTTCCAATGCCTATCTCTTTGCAAAAGAGAGATATCGGCAAGGAAAAGCTGTATTGTACCTTTGCATTTTTCTCCCAAACGAAGGACACTAGAATGAAAATTTTAAAGCCTCCTGTTAGTGCTTCATCTACACGTTATAGCCCTGAATTTTCAAATGCCTATCTCTTTGCAAAAGAGAGATATCGGCAAGGAAAAGCTGTATTGTACCTTTGCATTTTTCTCCCAAACGAAAGATACTAGAATGAAAATTTTAAAGCCTCCTGTTAGTGCTTCATCTACACGTTATAGCCCTGAATTTTCCAATGCCTATCTCTTTGCAAAAGAGAGATATCGGCAAGGAAAAACTGTATTGTACCTTTGCATTTTTCTCCCAAACGAAAGACACTAGAATGAAAATTTTAAAGCCTCCTGTTAGTGCTTCATCTACACGTTATAGCCCTGAATTTTCCAATGCCTATCTCTTTGCAAAAGAGAGATATCGGCAAGGAAAAGCTGTATTGTACCTTTGCATTTTTCTCCCAAACGAAGGACACTAGAATGAAAATTTTAAAGCCTCCTGTTAGTGCTTCATCTACACGTTATAGCCCTGAATTTTCCAATGCCTATCTCTTAGCAAAAGAGAGATATCAGCAAGGAAAAGCTGTATTGTACCTTTGCATTTTTCTCCCAAACGAAAGACACTAGAATGAAAATTTTAAAGCCTCCTGTTAGTGCTTCATATACACTTTATAGCCCTGAATTTTCTCATGCCTATCTCTTTGCAAAAGAGAGATATCGGCAAGGAAAAGCTGCATTGTACTTTTACATTTTTCTCCCAAACGAAAGACACTAGAATGAAAATTTTAAAGCCTCCTGTTAGTGCTTCATCTACACGTTATAGCCCTGAATTTTCCAATGCCTATCTCTTTGCAAAAGAGAGATATCGGCAAGGAAAAGCTGTATTGTACCTTTGCATTTTTCTCCCAAACGAAGGACACTAGAATGAAAATTTTAAAGCCTCCTATTAGTGCTTCATCTACACGTTATAGCCCTGAATTTTCCAATGCCTATCTCTTTGCAAAAGAGAGATATCGGCAAGGAAAAGCTGTATTGTACCTTTGCATTTTTCTCCCAAACGAAGGACACTAGAATGAAAATTTTAAAGCCTCCTTTTAGTGCTTCATCTACACGTTATAGCCCTGAATTTTCCAATGCCTATCTCTTAGCAAAAGAGAGATATCGGCAAGGAAAAGCTGTATTGTACCTTTGCATTTTTCTCCCAAACGAAAGACACTAGAATGAAAATTTTAAAGCCTCCTGTTAGTGCTTCATATACACGTTATAGCCCTGAATTTTCCAATGCCTATCTCTTTGCAAAAGAGAGATATCGGCAAGGAAAAGCTGCATTGTACTTTTACATTTTTCTCCCAAACGAAAGACACTAGAATGAAAATTTTAAAGCCTCCTGTTAGTGCTTCATCTACACGTTATAGCCCTGAATTTTCCAATGCCTATCTCTTTGCAAAAGAGAGATATCGGCAAGGAAAAGCTGCATTGTACGTTTACATTTTTCTCCCAAACGAAAGACACTAGAATGAAAATTTTAAAGCCTCCTTTTAGTGCTTCATCTACACGTAATAGCCCTGAATTTTCCAATGCCTATCTCTTTGCAAAAGAGAGATATCGGCAAGGAAAAGCTGTATTGTACCTTTGCATTTTTCTCCCAAACGAAGGACACTAGAATGAAAATTTTAAAGCCTCCTTTTAGTGCTTCATCTACACGTTATAGCCCTGAATTTTCCAATGCCTATCTCTTAGCAAAAGAGAGATATCGGCAAGGAAAAGCTGTATTGTACCTTTGCATTTTTCTCCCAAACGAAAGACACTAGAATGAAAATTTTAAAGTCTACTGTTAGTGCTTCATCTACACGTTATAGCCCTGAATTTTCAAATGCCTAGCTCTTTGCAAAAGAGAGATATCGGCAAGGAAAAGCTGTATTGTACCTTTGCATTTTTCTCCCAAACGAAAGACACTAGAATGAAAATTTTAAAGCCTCCTGTTAGTGCTTCATCTACACGTTATAGCCCTGAATTTTCCAATGCCTATCTCTTTGCAAAAGAGAGATATCGGCAAGGAAAAGCTGTATTGTACCTTTGCATTTTTCTCCCAAACGAAAGACACTAGAATGAAAATTTTAAAGCCTCCTTTTAGTGCTTCATCTACACGTAATAGCCCTGAATTTTCCAATGCCTATCTCTTTGCAAAAGAGAGATATCGGCAAGGAAAAGCTGTATTGTACCTTTGCATTTTTCTCCCAAACGAAGGACACTAGAATGAAAATTTTAAAGCCTCCTTTTAGTGCTTCATCTACACGTTATAGCCCTGAATTTTCCAATGCCTATCTCTTAGCAAAAGAGAGATATCGGCAAGGAAAAGCTGTATTGTACCTTTGCATTTTTCTCCCAAACGAAAGACACTAGAATGAAAATTTTAAAGTCTACTGTTAGTGCTTCATCTACACGTTATAGCCCTGAATTTTCAAATGCCTAGCTCTTTGCAAAAGAGAGATATCGGCAAGGAAAAGCTGTATTGTACCTTTGCATTTTTCTCCCAAACGAAAGACACTAGAATGAAAATTTTAAAGCCTCCTGTTAGTGCTTCATCTACACGTTATAGCCCTGAATTTTCCAATGCCTATCTCTTTGCAAAAGAGAGATATCGGCAAGGAAAAGCTGTATTGTACCTTTGCATTTTTCTCCCAAACGAAAGACACTAGAATGAAAATTTTAAAGCCTCCTGTTAGTGCTTCATATACACGTTATAGCCCTGAATTTTCCAATGCCTATCTCTTTGCAAAAGAGAGATATCGGCAAGGAAAAGCTGCATTGTACTTTTACATTTTTCTCCCAAACGAAAGACACTAGAATGAAAATTTTAAAGCCTCCTGTTAGTGCTTCATCTACACGTTATAGCCCTGAATTTTCCAATGCCTATCTCTTTGCAAAAGAGAGATATCGGCAAGGAAAAGCTGTATTGTACCTTTGCATTTTTCTCCCAAACGAAGGACACTAGAATGAAAATTTTAAAGCCTCCTGTTAGTGCTTCATCTACACGTTATAGCCCTGAATTTTCAAATGCCTATCTCTTTGCAAAAGAGAGATATCGGCAAGGAAAAGCTGTATTGTACCTTTGCATTTTTCTCCCAAACGAAAGATACTAGAATGAAAATTTTAAAGCCTCCTGTTAGTGCTTCATCTACACGTTATAGCCCTGAATTTTCCAATGCCTATCTCTTTGCAAAAGAGAGATATCGGCAAGGAAAAACTGTATTGTACCTTTGCATTTTTCTCCCAAACGAAAGACACTAGAATGAAAATTTTAAAGCCTCCTGTTAGTGCTTCATCTACACGTTATAGCCCTGAATTTTCCAATGCCTATCTCTTTGCAAAAGAGAGATATCGGCAAGGAAAAGCTGTATTGTACCTTTGCATTTTTCTCCCAAACGAAGGACACTAGAATGAAAATTTTAAAGCCTCCTGTTAGTGCTTCATCTACACGTTATAGCCCTGAATTTTCCAATGCCTATCTCTTAGCAAAAGAGAGATATCAGCAAGGAAAAGCTGTATTGTACCTTTGCATTTTTCTCCCAAACGAAAGACACTAGAATGAAAATTTTAAAGCCTCCTGTTAGTGCTTCATATACACTTTATAGCCCTGAATTTTCTCATGCCTATCTCTTTGCAAAAGAGAGATATCGGCAAGGAAAAGCTGCATTGTACTTTTACATTTTTCTCCCAAACGAAAGACACTAGAATGAAAATTTTAAAGCCTCCTGTTAGTGCTTCATCTACACGTTATAGCCCTGAATTTTCCAATGCCTATCTCTTTGCAAAAGAGAGATATCGGCAAGGAAAAGCTGTATTGTACCTTTGCATTTTTCTCCCAAACGAAGGACACTAGAATGAAAATTTTAAAGCCTCCTATTAGTGCTTCATCTACACGTTATAGCCCTGAATTTTCCAATGCCTATCTCTTTGCAAAAGAGAGATATCGGCAAGGAAAAGCTGTATTGTACCTTTGCATTTTTCTCCCAAACGAAGGACACTAGAATGAAAATTTTAAAGCCTCCTTTTAGTGCTTCATCTACACGTTATAGCCCTGAATTTTCCAATGCCTATCTCTTAGCAAAAGAGAGATATCGGCAAGGAAAAGCTGTATTGTACCTTTGCATTTTTCTCCCAAACGAAAGACACTAGAATGAAAATTTTAAAGCCTCCTGTTAGTGCTTCATATACACGTTATAGCCCTGAATTTTCCAATGCCTATCTCTTTGCAAAAGAGAGATATCGGCAAGGAAAAGCTGCATTGTACTTTTACATTTTTCTCCCAAACGAAAGACACTAGAATGAAAATTTTAAAGCCTCCTGTTAGTGCTTCATCTACACGTTATAGCCCTGAATTTTCCAATGCCTATCTCTTTGCAAAAGAGAGATATCGGCAAGGAAAAGCTGCATTGTACGTTTACATTTTTCTCCCAAACGAAAGACACTAGAATGAAAATTTTAAAGCCTCCTTTTAGTGCTTCATCTACACGTAATAGCCCTGAATTTTCCAATGCCTATCTCTTTGCAAAAGAGAGATATCGGCAAGGAAAAGCTGTATTGTACCTTTGCATTTTTCTCCCAAACGAAGGACACTAGAATGAAAATTTTAAAGCCTCCTTTTAGTGCTTCATCTACACGTTATAGCCCTGAATTTTCCAATGCCTATCTCTTAGCAAAAGAGAGATATCGGCAAGGAAAAGCTGTATTGTACCTTTGCATTTTTCTCCCAAACGAAAGACACTAGAATGAAAATTTTAAAGTCTACTGTTAGTGCTTCATCTACACGTTATAGCCCTGAATTTTCAAATGCCTAGCTCTTTGCAAAAGAGAGATATCGGCAAGGAAAAGCTGTATTGTACCTTTGCATTTTTCTCCCAAACGAAAGACACTAGAATGAAAATTTTAAAGCCTCCTGTTAGTGCTTCATCTACACGTTATAGCCCTGAATTTTCCAATGCCTATCTCTTTGCAAAAGAGAGATATCGGCAAGGAAAAGCTGTATTGTACCTTTGCATTTTTCTCCCAAACGAAAGACACTAGAATGAAAATTTTAAAGCCTCCTGTTAGTGCTTCATATACACGTTATAGCCCTGAATTTTCCAATGCCTATCTCTTTGCAAAAGAGAGATATCGGCAAGGAAAAGCTGCATTGTACTTTTACATTTTTCTCCCAAACGAAAGACACTAGAATGAAAATTTTAAAGCCTCCTGTTAGTGCTTCATCTACACGTTATAGCCCTGAATTTTCCAATGCCTATCTCTTTGCAAAAGAGAGATATCGGCAAGGAAAAGCTGTATTGTACCTTTGCATTTTTCTCCCAAACGAAGGACACTAGAATGAAAATTTTAAAGCCTCCTGTTAGTGCTTCATCTACACGTTATAGCCCTGAATTTTCAAATGCCTATCTCTTTGCAAAAGAGAGATATC
This sequence comes from Pseudophryne corroboree, assembly GCF_028390025.1. Classification (NCBI taxonomy): domain Eukaryota; kingdom Metazoa; phylum Chordata; class Amphibia; order Anura; family Myobatrachidae; genus Pseudophryne; species Pseudophryne corroboree. The sequence continues at coordinate 1,449,197 of NW_026967485.1, read as the reverse complement.
GGCAAGGAAAAGCTGTATTGTACCTTTGCATTTTTCTCCCAAACGAAAGATACTAGAATGAAAATTTTAAAGCCTCCTGTTAGTGCTTCATCTACACGTTATAGCCCTGAATTTTCCAATGCCTATCTCTTTGCAAAAGAGAGATATCGGCAAGGAAAAACTGTATTGTACCTTTGCATTTTTCTCCCAAACGAAAGACACTAGAATGAAAATTTTAAAGCCTCCTGTTAGTGCTTCATCTACACGTTATAGCCCTGAATTTTCCAATGCCTATCTCTTTGCAAAAGAGAGATATCGGCAAGGAAAAGCTGTATTGTACCTTTGCATTTTTCTCCCAAACGAAGGACACTAGAATGAAAATTTTAAAGCCTCCTGTTAGTGCTTCATCTACACGTTATAGCCCTGAATTTTCCAATGCCTATCTCTTAGCAAAAGAGAGATATCAGCAAGGAAAAGCTGTATTGTACCTTTGCATTTTTCTCCCAAACGAAAGACACTAGAATGAAAATTTTAAAGCCTCCTGTTAGTGCTTCATCTACACGTTATAGCCCTGAATTTTCCAATGCCTATCTCTTTGCAAAAGAGAGATATCGGCAAGGAAAAACTGTATTGTACCTTTGCATTTTTCTCCCAAACGAAAGACACTAGAATGAAAATTTTAAAGCCTCCTGTTAGTGCTTCATCTACACGTTATAGCCCTGAATTTTCCAATGCCTAGCTCTTTGCAAAAGAGAGATATTGGCAAGGAAAAGCTGTATTGTACCTTTGCAATTTTCTCCCAAACGAAAGACACTAGAATGAAAATTTTAAAGTCTACTGTTAGTGCTTCATCTACACGTTATAGCCCTGAATTTTCCAATGCCTAGCTCTTTGCAAAAGAGAGATATCGGCAAGGAAAAGCTGTATTGTACCTTTGCATTTTTCTCCCAAACGAAAGACACTAGAATGAAAATTTTAAAGCCTCCTGTTAGTGCTTCATCTACACGTTATAGCCCTGAATTTTCCAATGCCTATCTCTTTGCAAAAGAGAGATATCGGCAAGGAAAAGCTGTATTGTACCTTTGCATTTTTCTCCCAAACGAAGGACACTAGAATGAAAATTTTAAAGCCTCCTATTAGTGCTTCATCTACACGTTATAGCCCTGAATTTTCCAATGCCTATCTCTTTGCAAAAGAGAGATATCGGCAAGGAAAAGCTGTATTGTACCTTTGCATTTTTCTCCCAAACGAAGGACACTAGAATGAAAATTTTAAAGCCTCCTTTTAGTGCTTCATCTACACGTTATAGCCCTGAATTTTCCAATGCCTATCTCTTAGCAAAAGAGAGATATCGGCAAGGAAAAGCTGTATTGTACCTTTGCATTTTTCTCCCAAACGAAAGACACTAGAATGAAAATTTTAAAGCCTCCTGTTAGTGCTTCATATACACGTTATAGCCCTGAATTTTCCAATGCCTATCTCTTTGCAAAAGAGAGATATCGGCAAGGAAAAGCTGCATTGTACTTTTACATTTTTCTCCCAAACGAAAGACACTAGAATGAAAATTTTAAAGCCTCCTGTTAGTGCTTCATCTACACGTTATAGCCCTGAATTTTCCAATGCCTATCTCTTTGCAAAAGAGAGATATCGGCAAGGAAAAGCTGCATTGTACGTTTACATTTTTCTCCCAAACGAAAGACACTAGAATGAAAATTGTAAAGCCTCCTTTTAGTGCTTCATCTACACGTAATAGCCCTGAATTTTCCAATGCCTATCTCTTTGCAAAAGAGAGATATCGGCAAGGAAAAGCTGTATTGTACCTTTGCATTTTTCTCCCAAACGAAGGACACTAGAATGAAAATTTTAAAGCCTCCTTTTAGTGCTTCATCTACACGTTATAGCCCTGAATTTTCCAATGCCTATCTCTTAGCAAAAGAGAGATATCGGCAAGGAAAAGCTGTATTGTACCTTTGCATTTTTCTCCCAAACGAAAGACACTAGAATGAAAATTTTAAAGTCTACTGTTAGTGCTTCATCTACACGTTATAGCCCTGAATTTTCAAATGCCTAGCTCTTTGCAAAAGAGAGATATCGGCAAGGAAAAGCTGTATTGTACCTTTGCATTTTTCTCCCAAACGAAAGACACTAGAATGAAAATTTTAAAGCCTCCTGTTAGTGCTTCATCTACACGTTATAGCCCTGAATTTTCCAATGCCTATCTCTTTGCAAAAGAGAGATATCGGCAAGGAAAAGCTGTATTGTACCTTTGCATTTTTCTCCCAAACGAAAGACACTAGAATGAAAATTTTAAAGCCTCCTGTTAGTGCTTCATATACACGTTATAGCCCTGAATTTTCCAATGCCTATCTCTTTGCAAAAGAGAGATATCGGCAAGGAAAAGCTGCATTGTACTTTTACATTTTTCTCCCAAACGAAAGACACTAGAATGAAAATTTTAAAGCCTCCTGTTAGTGCTTCATCTACACGTTATAGCCCTGAATTTTCCAATGCCTATCTCTTTGCAAAAGAGAGATATCGGCAAGGAAAAGCTGTATTGTACCTTTGCATTTTTCTCCCAAACGAAGGACACTAGAATGAAAATTTTAAAGCCTCCTGTTAGTGCTTCATCTACACGTTATAGCCCTGAATTTTCAAATGCCTATCTCTTTGCAAAAGAGAGATATCGGCAAGGAAAAGCTGTATTGTACCTTTGCATTTTTCTCCCAAACGAAAGATACTAGAATGAAAATTTTAAAGCCTCCTGTTAGTGCTTCATCTACACGTTATAGCCCTGAATTTTCCAATGCCTATCTCTTAGCAAAAGAGAGATATCGGCAAGGAAAAGCTGTATTGTACCTTTGCATTTTTCTCCCAAACGAAAGACACTAGAATGAAAATTTTAAAGCCTCCTGTTAGTGCTTCATATACACTTTATAGCCCTGAATTTTCTCATGCCTATCTCTTTGCAAAAGAGAGATATCGGCAAGGAAAAGCTGCATTGTACTTTTACATTTTTCTCCCAAACGAAAGACACTAGAATGAAAATTTTAAAGCCTCCTGTTAGTGCTTCATCTACACGTTATAGCCCTGAATTTTCCAATGCCTATCTCTTTGCAAAAGAGAGATATCGGCAAGGAAAAGCGGCATTGTACTTTTACATTTTTCTCCCAAACGAAAGACACTAGAATGAAAATTTTAAAGCCTCCTTTTAGTGCTTCATCTACACGTAATAGCCCTGAATTTTCCAATGCCTAGCTCTTTGCAAAAGAGAGATATTGGCAAGGAAAAGCTGTATTGTACCTTTGCATTTTTCTCCCAAACGAAAGACACTAGAATGAAATTTTTAAAGCCTACTGTTAGTGCTTCATCTACACGTTATAGCCCTGCATTTTCCAATGCCTATCTCTTTGCAAAAGAGAGATATCGGCAAGGAAAAGCTGCATTGTACTTTTGCATTTTTCTCCCAAACGAAAGACACTAGAATGAAAATTTTAAAGCCTCCTGTTAGTGCTTCATCTACACGTTATAGCCCTGAATTTTCCAATGCCTAGCTCTTTGCAAAAGAGAGATATTGGTAAGGAAAAGCTGTATTGTACCTTTGCATTTTTCTCCCAAACGAAAGACACTAGAATGAAAATTTTAAAGCCTCCTGTTAGTGCTTCATCTACACGTTATAGCCCTGAATTTTCCAATGCCTATCTCTTTTCAAAAGAGAGATATCGGCAAGGAAAAACTGTATTGTACCTTTGCATTTTTCTCCCAAACGAAGGACACTAGAATGAAAATTTAAAAGCCTCCTGTTAGTGCTTCATCTACACGTTATAGCCCTGCATTTTCCAATGCCTATCTCTTTGCAAAAGAGAGATAACGGCAAGGAAAAGCAGCATTGTACCTTTGCATTTTTCTCCCAAACGAAAGACACTAGAATGAAAATTGTAAAGCCTCCTGTTAGTGCTTCATCTACACGTTATAGCCCTGCATTTTCCAATGCCTAGCTCTTTGCAAAAGAGAGATATTGGCAAGGAAAAGCTGTATTGTACCTTTGCATTTTTCTCCCAAACGAAAGACACTAGAATGAAAATTTTAAAGCCTCCTGTTAGTGCTTCATCTGCACGTTATAGCCCTGCATTTTCCAATGCCTATCTCTTTGCAAAAGAGAGATATCGGCAAGGAAAAGCAGCATTGTACTTTTGCATTTTTCTCCCAAACGAAAGACACTAGAATGAAAATTTTAAAGCCTCCTGTTAGTGCTTCATCTACATGTTATAGCCCTGCATTTTCCAATGCCTATCTCTTTGCAAAAGAGAGATATCGGCAAGGAAAAGCAGCATTGTACTTTTGCATTTTTCTCCCAAACGAAAGACACTAGAATGAAAATTTTAAAGCCTCCTGTTAGTGCTTCATCTACACGTTATAGCCCTGAATTTTCCAATGCCTATCTCTTTGCAAAAGAGAGATATCGGCAAGGAAAAGCAGCATTGTACTTTTGCATTTTTCTCCCAAACGAAAGACACTAGAATGAAAATTTTAAAGCCTCCTGTTAGTGCTTCATCTACACGTTATAGCCCTGAATTTTCCAATGCCTAGCTCTTTGCAAAAGAGAGATATTGGCAAGGAAAAGCTGTATTGTACCTTTGCATTTTTCTCCCAAACGAAAGACACTAGAATGAAAATTTTAAAGCCTCCTGTTAGTGCTTCATCTACACGTTATAGCCCTGAATTTTCCAATGCCTATCTCTTTGCAAAAGAGAGATATCGGCAAGGAAAAGCTGTAATGTACCTTTGCATTTTTCTCCCAAACGAAGGACACTAGAATGAAAATTTTAAAGCCTCCTGTTAGTGCTTCATCTACACGTTATAGCCCTGAATTTTAAAATGCCTATCTCTTTGCAAAAGAGAGATATCGGCAAGGAAAAGCTGTATTGTACCTTTGCATTTTTCTCCCAAACGAAAGACACTAGAATGAAAATTTTAAAGCCTCCTGTTAGTGCTTCATCTAAACGTTATAGCCCTGAATTTTCCAATGCCTATCTCTTTGCAAAAGAGAGATATCGGCAAGGAAAAACTGTATTGTACCTTTGCATTTTTCTCCCAAACGAAAGACACTAGAATGAAAATTTTAAAGCCTCCTGTTAGTGCTTCATCTACACGTTATAGCCCTGAATTTTCCAATGCCTAGCTCTTTGCAAAAGAGAGATATTGGCAAGGAAAAGCTGTATTGTACCTTTGCAGTTTTCTCCCAAACGAAAGACACTAGAATGAAAATTTTAAAGTCTACTGTTAGTGCTTCATCTACACGTTATAGCCCTGAATTTTCCAATGCCTAGCTCTTTGCAAAAGAGAGATATCGGCAAGGAAAAGCTGTATTGTACCTTTGCATTTTTCTCCCAAACGAAAGACACTAGAATGAAAATTTTAAAGCCTCCTGTTAGTGCTTCATCTACACGTTATAGCCCTGAATTTTCCAATGCCTATCTCTTTGCAAAAGAGAGATATCGGCAAGGAAAAGCTGTATTGTACCTTTGCATTTTTCTCCCAAACGAAGGACACTAGAATGAAAATTTTAAAGCCTCCTATTAGTGCTTCATCTACACGTTATAGCCCTGAATTTTCCAATGCCTATCTCTTTGCAAAAGAGAGATATCGGCAAGGAAAAGCTGTATTGTACCTTTGCATTTTTCTCCCAAACGAAGGACACTAGAATGAAAATTTTAAAGCCTCCTTTTAGTGCTTCATCTACACGTAATAGCCCTGAATTTTCCAAAGCCTATCTCTTTGCAAAAGAGAGATATCGGCAAGGAAATGCTGTATTGTACCTTTGCATTTTTCTCCCAAACGAAAGACACTAGAATGAAAATTTTAAAGCCTCCTGTTAGTGCTTCATCTACACGTTATAGCCCTGAATTTTCCAATGCCTAGCTCTTTGCAAAAGAGAGATATTGGCAAGGAAAAGCTGTATTGTACCTTTGCATTTTTCTCCCAAACGAAAGACACTAGAATGAAAATTTTAAAGCCTCCTGTTAGTGCTTCATCTACACGTTATAGCCCTGAATTTTCCAATGCCTATCTCTTTGCAAAAGAGAGATATCGGCAAGGAAAAGCTGTATTGTACCTTTGCATGTTTCTCCCAAACGAAGGACACTAGAATGAAAATTTTAAAGCCTCCTATTAGTGCTTCATCTACACGTTATAGCCCTGAATTTTCCAATGCCTATCTCTTTGCAAAAGAGAGATATCGGCAAGGAAAAGCTGTATTGTACCTTTGCATTTTTCTCCCAAACGAAGGACACTAGAATGAAAATTTTAAAGCCTTCTGTTAGTGCTTCATCTACACGTTATAGCCCTGAATTTTCAAATGCCTATCTCTTTGCAAAAGAGAGATATCGGCAAGGAAAAGCTGTATTGTACCTTTGCATTTTTCTCCCAAACGAAAGACACTAGAATGAAAATTTTAAAGCCTCCTGTTAGTGCTTCATCTACACGTTATAGCCCTGAATTTTCCAATGCCTAGCTCTTTGCAAAAGAGAGATATTGGCAAGGAAAAGCTGTATTGTACCTTTGCATTTTTCTCCCAAACGAAGGACACTAGAATGAAAATTTTAAAGCCTCCTGTTAGTGCTTCATCTACACGTTATAGCCCTGAATTTTCCAATGCCTATCTCTTTGCAAAAGAGAGATATCGGCAAGGAAAAGCTGCATTGTACTTTTACATTTTTCTCCCAAACGAAAGACACTAGAATGAAAATTTTAAAGCCTCCTGTTAGTGCTTCATCTACACGTTATAGCCCTGAATTTTCCAATGCCTATCTCTTTGCAAAAGAGAGATATCGGCAAGGAAAAGCTGCATTGTACTTTTACATTTTTCTCCCAAACGAAAGACACTAGAATGAAAATTTTAAAGCCTCCTTTTAGTGCTTCATCTACACGTAATAGCCCTGAATTTTCCAATGCCTATCTCTTTGCAAAGGAGAGATATCGGCAAGGAAATGCTGTATTGTACCTTTGCATTTTTCTCCCAAACGAAAGACACTAGAATGAAAATTTTAAAGCCTCCTGTTAGTGCTTCATCTACACGTTATAGCCCTGAATTTTCCAATGCCTAGCTCTTTGCAACAGAGAGATATTGGCAAGGAAAAGCTGTATTGTACCTTTGCATTTTTCTCCCAAACGAAGGACACTAGAATGAAAATTTTAAAGCCTCCTGTTAGTGCTTCATCTACACGTTATAGCCCTGAATTTTCCAATGCCTATCTCTTTGCAAAAGAGAGATATCGGCAAGGAAAAGCTGTATTGTACCTTTGCATTTTTCTCCCAAACGAAGGACACTAGAATGAAAATTTTAAAGCCTCCTCTTAGTGCTTCATCTACACGTTATAGCCCTGAATTTTCCAATGCCTATCTCTTAGCAAAAGAGAGATATCGGCAAGGAAAAGCTGTATTGTACCTTTGCATTTTTCTCCCAAACGAAAGACACTAGAATGAAAATTTTAAAGTCTACTGTTAGTGCTTCATCTACACGTTATAGCCCTGAATTTTCAAATGCCTAGCTCTTTGCAAAAGAGAGATATCGGCAAGGAAAAGCTGTATTGTACCTTTGCATTTTTCTCCCAAACGAAAGACACTAGAATGAAAATTTTAAAGCCTCCTGTTAGTGCTTCATCTACACGTTATAGCCCTGAATTTTCCAATGCCTATCTCTTTGCAAAAGAGAGATATCGGCAAGGAAAAGCTGTATTGTACCTTTGCATTTTTCTCCCAAACGAAAGACACTAGAATGAAAAATTTTAAAGCCTCCTGTTAGTGCTTCATCTACACGTTATAGCCCTGAATTTTCCAATGCCTATCTCTTTGCAAAAGAGAGATATCGGCAAGGAAAAGCTGCATTGTACTTTTACATTTTTCTCCCAAACGAAAGACACTAGAATGAAAATTTTAAAGCCTCCTGTTAGTGCTTCATCTACACGTTATAGCCCTGAATTTTCCAATGCCTATCTCTTTGCAAAAGAGAGATATCGGCAAGGAAAAGCTGCATTGTACTTTTACATTTTTCTCCCAAACGAAAGACACTAGAATGAAAATTTTAAAGCCTCCTTTTAGTGCTTCATCTACACGTAATACCCCTGAATTTTCCAATGCCTATCTCTTTGCAAAAGAGAGATATCGGCAAGGAAATGCTGTATTGTACCTTTGCATTTTTCTCCCAAACGAAAGACACTAGAATGAAAATTTTAAAGCCTCCTGTTAGTGCTTCATCTACACGTTATAGCCCTGAATTTTCCAATGCCTATCTCTTTGCAAAAGAGAGATATCGGCAAGGAAAAGCTGTATTGTACCTTTGCATTTTTCTCCCAAACGAAGGACACTAGAATGAAAATTTTAAAGCCTCCTTTTAGTGCTTCATCTACACGTTATAGCCCTGAATTTTCCAATGCCTATCTCTTAGCAAAAGAGAGATATCGGCAAGGAAAAGCTGTATTGTACCTTTGCATTTTTCTCCCAAACGAAAGACACTAGAATGAAAATTTTAAAGCCTCCTGTTAGTGCTTCATATACACGTTATAGCCCTGCATTTTCCAATGCCTATCTCTTTGCAAAAGAGAGATATCGGCAAGGAAAAGCAGCATTGTACTTTTGCATTTTTCTCCCAAACGAAAGACACTAGAATGAAAATTTTAAAGCCTCCTGTTAGTGCTTCATATACACGTTATAGCCCTGAATTTTCCAATGCCTATCTCTTTGCAAAAGAGAGATATCGGCAAGGAAAAGCTGTATTGTACCTTTGCATTTTTCTCCCAAACGAAGGACACTAGAATGAAAATTTTAAAGCCTCCTTTTAGTGCTTCATCTACACGTTATAGCCCTGAATTTTCCAATGCCTATCTCTTAGCAAAAGAGAGATATCGGCAAGGAAAAGCTGTATTGTACCTTTGCATTTTTCTCCCAAACGAAAGACACTAGAATGAAAATTTTAAAGCCTCCTGTTAGTGCTTCATCTACACGTTATAGCCCTGAATTTTCCAATGCCTATCTCTTTGCAAAAGAGAGATATCGGCAAGGAAAAGCTGCATTGTACTTTTACATTTTTCTCCCAAACGAAAGACACTAGAATGAAAATTTTAAAGCCTCCTGTTAGTGCTTCATCTACACGTTATAGCCCTGAATTTTCCAATGCCTATCTCTTTGCAAAAGAGAGATATCGGCAAGGAAAAGCTGCATTGTACTTTTACATTTTTCTCCCAAACGAAAGACACTAGAATGAAAATTTTAAAGCCTCCTTTTAGTGCTTCATCTACACGTAATAGCCCTGAATTTTCCAATGCCTATCTCTTTGCAAAAGAGAGATATCGGCAAGGAAATGCTGTATTGTACCTTTGCATTTTTCTCCCAAACGAAAGACACTAGAATTAAAATTTTAAAGCCTCCTGTTAGTGCTTCATCTACACGTTATAGCCCTGAATTTTCCAATGCCTAGCTCTTTGCAACAGAGAGATATTGGCAAGGAAAAGCTGTATTGTACCTTTGCATTTTTCTCCCAAACGAAGGACACTAGAATGAAAATTTTAAAGCCTCCTTTTAGTGCTTCATCTACACGTTATAGCCCTGAATTTTCCAATGCCTATCTCTTAGCAAAAGAGAGATATCGGCAAGGAAAAGCTGTATTGTACCTTTGCATTTTTCTCCCAAACGAAAGACACTAGAATGAAAATTTTAAAGTCTACTGTTAGTGCTTCATCTACACGTTATAGCCCTGAATTTTCAAATGCCTAGCTCTTTGCAAAAGAGAGATATCGGCAAGGAAAAGCTGTATTGTACCTTTGCATTTTTCTCCCAAACGAAAGACACTAGAATGAAAATTTTAAAGCCTCCTGTTAGTGCTTCATCTACACGTTATAGCCCTGAATTTTCCAATGCCTATCTCTTTGCAAAAGAGAGATATCGGCAAGGAAAAGCTGTATTGTACCTTTGCATTTTTCTCCCAAACGAAAGACACTAGAATGAAAATTTTAAAGCCTCCTGTTAGTGCTTCATATACACGTTATAGCCCTGAATTTTCCAATGCCTATCTCTTTGCAAAAGAGAGATATCGGCAAGGAAAAGCTGCATTGTACTTTTACATTTTTCTCCCAAACGAAAGACACTAGAATGAAAATTTTAAAGCCTCCTGTTAGTGCTTCATCTACACGTTATAGCCCTGAATTTTCCAATGCCTATCTCTTTGCAAAAGAGAGATATCGGCAAGGAAAAGCTGCATTGTACTTTTACATTTTTCTCCCAAACAAAAGACACTAGAATGAAAATTTTAAAGCCTCCTTTTAGTGCTTCATCTACACGTAATACCCCTGAATTTTCCAATGCCTATCTCTTTGCAAAAGAGAGATATCGGCAAGGAAATGCTGTATTGTACCTTTGCATTTTTCTCCCAAACGAAAGACACTAGAATGAAAATTTTAAAGCCTCCTGTTAGTGCTTCATCTACACGTTATAGCCCTGAATTTTCCAATGCCTATCTCTTTGCAAAAGAGAGATATCGGCAAGGAAAAGCTGTATTGTACCTTTGCATTTTTCTCCCAAACGAAGGACACTAGAATGAAAATTTTAAAGCCTCCTTTTAGTGCTTCATCTACACGTTATAGCCCTGAATTTTCCAATGCCTATCTCTTAGCAAAAGAGAGATATCGGCAAGGAAAAGCTGTATTGTACCTTTGCATTTTTCTCCCAAACGAAAGACACTAGAATGAAAATTTTAAAGCTTCCTGTTAGTGCTTCATATACACGTTATAGCCCTGAATTTTCCAATGCCTATCTCTTTGCAAAAGAGAGATATCGGCAAGGAAAAGCTGCATTGTACTTTTACATTTTTCTCCCAAACGAAAGACACTAGAATGAAAATTTTAAAGCCTCCTGTTAGTGCTTCATCTACACGTTATAGCCCTGAATTTTCCAATGCCTATCTCTTTGCAAAAGAGAGATATCGGCAAGGAAAAGCTGCATTGTACTTTTACATTTTTCTCCCAAACGAAAGACACTAGAATGAAAATTTTAAAGCCTCCTTTTAGTGCTTCATCTACACGTAATAGCCCTGAATTTTCCAATGCCTATCTCTTTGCAAAAGAGAGATATCGGCAAGGAAAAGCTGTATTGTACCTTTGCATTTTTCTCCCAAACGAAAGACACTAGAATGAAAATTTTAAAGCCTCCTGTTAGTGCTTCATCTACACGTTATAGCCCTGAATTTTCCAATGCCTATCTCTTTGCAAAAGAGAGATATCGGCAAGGAAAAGCTGTATTGTACCTTTGCATTTTTCTCCCAAACGAAAGACACTAGAATGAAAATTTTAAAGCCTCCTGTTAGTGCTTCATCTACACGTTATAGCCCTGAATTTTCCAATGCCTATCTCTTTGCAAAAGAGAGATATCGGCAAGGAAAAGCTGTATTGTACCTTTGCATTTTTCTCCCAAACGAAAGACACTAGAATGAAAATTTTAAAGCCTCCTGTTAGTGCTTCATCTACTCGTTATAGCCCTGAATTTTCCAATGCCTATCTCTTTGCAAAAGAGAGATATCGGCAAGGAAATGCTGTATTGTACCTTTGCATTTTTCTCCCAAACGAAGGACACTAGAATGAAAATTTTAAAGCCTCCTATTAGTGCTTCATCTACACGTTATAGCCCTGAATTTTCCAATGCCTATCTCTTTGCAAAAGAGAGATATCGGCAAGGAAAAACTGTATTGTACCTTTGCATTTTTCTCCCAAACGAAAGACACTAGAATGAAAATTTTAAAGCCTCCTGTTAGTGCTTCATCTACTCGTTATAGCCCTGAATTTTCCAATGCCTATCTCTTTGCAAAAGAGAGATATCGGCAAGGAAAAGCTGTATTGTACCTTTGCATTTTTCTCCCAAACGAAAGACACTAGAATGAAAATTTTAAAGCTTCCTGTTAGTGCTTCATATACACGTTATAGCCCTGAATTTTCCAATGCCTATCTCTTTGCAAAAGAGAGATATCGGCAAGGAAAAGCTGCATTGTACTTTTACATTTTTCTCCCAAACGAAAGACACTAGAATGAAAATTTTAAAGCCTCCTGTTAGTGCTTCATCTACACGTTATAGCCCTGAATTTTCCAATGCCTATCTCTTTGCAAAAGAGAGATATCGGCAAGGAAAAGCTGCATTGTACTTTTACATTTTTCTCCCAAACGAAAGACACTAGAATGAAAATTTTAAAGCCTCCTTTTAGTGCTTCATCTACACGTAATAGCCCTGAATTTTCCAATGCCTATCTCTTTGCAAAAGAGAGATATCGGCAAGGAAAAGCTGTATTGTACCTTTGCATTTTTCTCCCAAACGAAAGACACTAGAATGAAAATTTTAAAGCCTCCTGTTAGTGCTTCATCTACACGTTATAGCCCTGAATTTTCCAATGCCTATCTCTTTGCAAAAGAGAGATATCGGCAAGGAAAAGCTGTATTGTACCTTTGCATTTTTCTCCCAAACGAAAGACACTAGAATGAAAATTTTAAAGCCTCCTGTTAGTGCTTCATCTACACGTTATAGCCCTGAATTTTCCAATGCCTATCTCTTTGCAAAAGAGAGATATCGGCAAGGAAAAGCTGTATTGTACCTTTGCATTTTTCTCCCAAACGAAAGACACTAGAATGAAAATTTTAAAGCCTCCTGTTAGTGCTTCATCTACTCGTTATAGCCCTGAATTTTCCAATGCCTATCTCTTTGCAAAAGAGAGATATCGGCAAGGAAATGCTGTATTGTACCTTTGCATTTTTCTCCCAAACGAAGGACACTAGAATGAAAATTTTAAAGCCTCCTATTAGTGCTTCATCTACACGTTATAGCCCTGAATTTTCCAATGCCTATCTCTTTGCAAAAGAGAGATATCGGCAAGGAAAAACTGTATTGTACCTTTGCATTTTTCTCCCAAACGAAAGACACTAGAATGAAAATTTTAAAGCCTCCTGTTAGTGCTTCATCTACTCGTTATAGCCCTGAATTTTCCAATGCCTATCTCTTTGCAAAAGAGAGATATCGGCAAGGAAAAGCTGTATTGTACCTTTGCATTTTTCTCCCAAACGAAAGACAGTAGAATGAAATTTTTAAAGCCTACTGTTAGTGCTTCATCTACACGTTATAGCCCTGCATTTTCCAATGCCTATCTCTTTGCAAAAGAGAGATATCGGCAAGGAAAAGCTGCATTGTACTTTTGCATTTTTCTCCCAAACGAAAGACACTAGAATGAAAATTTTAAAGCCTCCTGTTAGTGCTTCATCTACACGTTATAGCCCTGAATTTTCCAATGCCTAGCTCTTTGCAAAAGAGAGATATCGGCAAGGAAAAACTGTATTGTACCTTTGCATTTTTCTCCCAAACGAAGGACACTAGAATGAAAATTTAAAAGCCTCCTGTTAGTGCTTCATCTACACGTTATAGCCCTGCATTTTCCAATGCCTATCTCTTTGCAAAAGAGAGATATCGGCAAGGAAAAGCAGCATTGTACCTTTGCATTTTTCTCCCAAACGAAAGACACTAGAATGAAAATTGTAAAGCCTCCTGTTAGTGCTTCATCTACACGTTATAGCCCTGCATTTTCCAATGCCTAGCTCTTTGCAAAAGAGAGATATTGGCAAGGAAAAGCTGTATTGTACCTTTGCATTTTTCTCCCAAACGAAAGACACTAGAATGAAAATTTTAAAGCCTCCTGTTAGTGCTTCATCTGCACGTTATAGCCCTGCATTTTCCAATGCCTATCTCTTTGCAAAAGAGAGATATCGGCAAGGAAAAGCAGCATTGTACTTTTGCATTTTTCTCCCAAACGAAAGACACTAGAATGAAAATTTTAAAGCCTCCTGTTAGTGCTTCATCTACATGTTATAGCCCTGCATTTTCCAATGCCTATCTCTTTGCAAAAGAGAGATATCGGCAAGGAAAAGCAGCATTGTACTTTTGCATTTTTCTCCCAAACGAAAGACACTAGAATGAAAATTTTAAAGCCTCCTGTTAGTGCTTCATCTACACGTTATAGCCCTGAATTTTCCAATGCCTATCTCTTTGCAAAAGAGAGATATCGGCAAGGAAAAGCTGCATTGTACTTTTACATTTTTCTCCCAAACGAAAGACACTAGAATGAAAATTTTAAAGCCTCCTGTTAGTGCTTCATCTACACGTAATAGCCCTGAATTTTCCAATGCCTATCTCTTTGCAAAAGAGAGATATCGGCAAGGAAAAGCTGTATTGTACCTTTGCATTTTTCTCCCAAACGAAAGACACTAGAATGAAAATTTTAAAGCCTCCTGTTAGTGCTTCATCTACACGTTATAGCCCTGAATTTTCCAATGCCTATCTCTTTGCAAAAGAGAGATATCGGCAAGGAAAAGCTGTATTGTACCTTTGCATTTTTCTCCCAAACGAAAGACACTAGAATGAAAATTTTAAAGCCTCCTGTTAGTGCTTCATCTACACGTTATAGCCCTGAATTTTCCAATGCCTATCTCTTTGCAAAAGAGAGATATCGGCAAGGAAAAGCTGTATTGTACCTTTGCATTTTTCTCCCAAACGAAAGACACTAGAATGAAAATTTTAAAGCCTCCTGTTAGTGCTTCATCTACTCGTTATAGCCCTGAATTTTCCAATGCCTATCTCTTTGCAAAAGAGAGATATCGGCAAGGAAATGCTGTATTGTACCTTTGCATTTTTCTCCCAAACGAAGGACACTAGAATGAAAATTTTAAAGCCTCCTATTAGTGCTTCATCTACACGTTATAGCCCTGAATTTTCCAATGCCTATCTCTTTGCAAAAGAGAGATATCGGCAAGGAAAAACTGTATTGTACCTTTGCATTTTTCTCCCAAACGAAAGACACTAGAATGAAAATTTTAAAGCCTCCTGTTAGTGCTTCATCTACTCGTTATAGCCCTGAATTTTCCAATGCCTATCTCTTTGCAAAAGAGAGATATCGGCAAGGAAAAGCTGTATTGTACCTTTGCATTTTTCTCCCAAACGAAAGACAGTAGAATGAAATTTTTAAAGCCTACTGTTAGTGCTTCATCTACACGTTATAGCCCTGCATTTTCCAATGCCTATCTCTTTGCAAAAGAGAGATATCGGCAAGGAAAAGCTGCATTGTACTTTTGCATTTTTCTCCCAAACGAAAGACACTAGAATGAAAATTTTAAAGCCTCCTGTTAGTGCTTCATCTACACGTTATAGCCCTGAATTTTCCAATGCCTAGCTCTTTGCAAAAGAGAGATATCGGCAAGGAAAAACTGTATTGTACCTTTGCATTTTTCTCCCAAACGAAGGACACTAGAATGAAAATTTAAAAGCCTCCTGTTAGTGCTTCATCTACACGTTATAGCCCTGCATTTTCCAATGCCTATCTCTTTGCAAAAGAGAGATATCGGCAAGGAAAAGCAGCATTGTACCTTTGCATTTTTCTCCCAAACGAAAGACACTAGAATGAAAATTGTAAAGCCTCCTGTTAGTGCTTCATCTACACGTTATAGCCCTGCATTTTCCAATGCCTAGCTCTTTGCAAAAGAGAGATATTGGCAAGGAAAAGCTGTATTGTACCTTTGCATTTTTCTCCCAAACGAAAGACACTAGAATGAAAATTTTAAAGCCTCCTGTTAGTGCTTCATCTGCACGTTATAGCCCTGCATTTTCCAATGCCTATCTCTTTGCAAAAGAGAGATATCGGCAAGGAAAAGCAGCATTGTACTTTTGCATTTTTCTCCCAAACGAAAGACACTAGAATGAAAATTTTAAAGCCTCCTGTTAGTGCTTCATCTACATGTTATAGCCCTGCATTTTCCAATGCCTATCTCTTTGCAAAAGAGAGATATCGGCAAGGAAAAGCAGCATTGTACTTTTGCATTTTTCTCCCAAACGAAAGACACTAGAATGAAAATTTTAAAGCCTCCTGTTAGTGCTTCATCTACACGTTATAGCCCTGAATTTTCCAATGCCTATCTCTTTGCAAAAGAGAGATATCGGCAAGGAAAAGCTGTATTGTACCTTTGCATTTTTCTCCCAAACGAAAGACACTAGAATGAAAATTTTAAAGCCTCCTGTTAGTGCTTCATCTACACGTTATAGCCCTGAATTTTCCAATGCCTATCTCTTTGCAAAAGAGAGATATCGGCAAGGAAAAGCTGTATTGTACCTTTGCATTTTTCTCCCAAACGAAAGACACTAGAATGAAAATTTTAAAGCCTCCTGTTAGTGCTTCATCTACACGTTATAGCCCTGAATTTTCCAATGCCTATCTTTTTGCAAAAGAGAGATATCGGCAAGGAAAAGCTGTATTGTACCTTTGCATTTTTCTCCCAAACGAAGGACACTAGAATGAAAATTTTAAAGCCTCCTATTAGTGCTTCATCTACACGTTATAGCCCTGAATTTTCCAATGCCTATCTCTTTGCAAAAGAGAGATATCGGCAAGGAAAAACTGTATTGTACCTTTGCATTTTTCTCCCAAACGAAAGACACTAGAATGAAAATGTTAAAGCCTCCTGTTAGTGCTTCATCTACACGTTATAGCCCTGAATTTTCCAATGCCTATCTCTTTGCAAAAGAGAGATATCGGCAAGGAAAAGCTGCATTGTACTTTTACATTTTTCTCCCAAACGAAAGACACTAGAATGAAAATTTTAAAGCCTCCTTTTAGTGCTTCATCTACACGTAATAGCCCTGAATTTTCCAATGCCTATCTCTTTGCAAAAGAGAGATATCGGCAAGGAAATGCTGTGTTGTACCTTTGCATTTTTCTCCCAAACGAAAGACACTAGAATGAAAATTTTAAAGCCTCCTGTTAGTGCTTCATCTACACGTTATAGCCCTGAATTTTCTCATGCCTATCTCTTTGCAAAAGAGAGATATCGGCAAGGAAAAGCTGTATTGTACCTTTGCATTTTTCTCCCAAACGAAAGACACTAGAATGAAAATTTTAAAGCCTCCTGTTAGTGCTTCATCTACACGTTATAGCCCTGAATTTTCCAATGCCTATCTTTTTGCAAAAGAGAGATATCGGCAAGGAAAAGCTGTATTGTACCTTTGCATTTTTCTCCCAAACGAAGGACACTAGAATGAAAATTTTAAAGCCTCCTATTAGTGCTTCATCTACACGTTATAGCCCTGAATTTTCCAATGCCTATCTCTTTGCAAAAGAGAGATATCGGCAAGGAAAAACTGTATTGTACCTTTGCATTTTTCTCCCAAACGAAAGACACTAGAATGAAAATTTTAAAGCCTCCTGTTAGTGCTTCATCTACACGTTATAGCCCTGAATTTTCCAATGCCTATCTCTTTGCAAAAGAGAGATATCGGCAAGGAAAAGCTGCATTGTACTTTTACATTTTTCTCCCAAACGAAAGACACTAGAATGAAAATTTTAAAGCCTCCTTTTAGTGCTTCATCTACACGTAATAGCCCTGAATTTTCCAATGCCTATCTCTTTGCAAAAGAGAGATATCGGCAAGGAAATGCTGTATTGTACCTTTGCATTTTTCTCCCAAACGAAAGACACTAGAATGAAAATTTTAAAGCCTCCTGTTAGTGCTTCATCTACACGTTATAGCCCTGAATTTTCCAATGCCTATCTCTTTGCAAAAGAGAGATATCGGCAAGGAAAAGCTGTATTGTACCTTTGCATTTTTCTCCCAAACGAAAGACACTAGAATGAAAATTTTAAAGCCTCCTGTTAGTGCTTCATCTACACGTTATAGCCCTGAATTTTCCAATGCCTATCTTTTTGCAAAAGAGAGATATCGGCAAGGAAAAGCTGTATTGTACCTTTGCATTTTTCTCCCAAACGAAGGACACTAGAATGAAAATTTTAAAGCCTCCTATTAGTGCTTCATCTACACGTTATAGCCCTGAATTTTCCAATGCCTATCTCTTTGCAAAAGAGAGATATCGGCAAGGAAAAACTGTATTGTACCTTTGCATTTTTCTCCCAAACGAAAGACACTAGAATGAAAATTTTAAAGCCTCCTGTTAGTGCTTCATCTACACGTTATAGCCCTGAATTTTCCAATGCCTATCTCTTTGCAAAAGAGAGATATCGGCAAGGAAAAGCTGCATTGTACTTTTACATTTTTCTCCCAAACGAAAGACACTAGAATGAAAATTTTAAAGCCTCCTGTTAGTGCTTCATCTACACGTTATAGCCCTGAATTTTCCAATGCCTATCTCTTTGCAAAAGAGAGATATCGGCAAGGAAAAGCTGCATTGTACTTTTACATTTTTCTCCCAAACGAAAGACACTAGAATGAAAATTTTAAAGCCTCCTGTTAGTGCTTCATCTACACGTTATAGCCCTGAATTTTCCAATGCCTATCTCTTTGCAAAAGAGAGATATCGGCAAGGAAAAGCTGTAATGTACCTTTGCATTTTTCTCCCAAACGAAAGACACTAGAATGAAAATTTTAAAGCCTCCTGTTAGTGCTTCATCTACACGTTATAGCCCTGAATTTTCCAATGCCTATCTTTTTGCAAAAGAGAGATATCGGCAAGGAAAAGCTGTATTGTACCTTTGCATTTTTCTCCCAAACGAAGGACACTAGAATGAAAATTTTAAAGCCTCCTATTAGTGCTTCATCTACACGTTATAGCCCTGAATTTTCCAATGCCTATCTCTTTGCAAAAGAGAGATATCGGCAAGGAAAAACTGTATTGTACCTTTGCATTTTTCTCCCAAACGAAAGACACTAGAATGAAAATTTTAAAGCCTCCTGTTAGTGCTTCATCTACACGTTATAGCCCTGAATTTTCCAATGCCTATCTCTTTGCAAAAGAGAGATATCGGCAAGGAAAAGCTGCATTGTACTTTTACATTTTTCTCCCAAACGAAAGACACTAGAATGAAAATTTTAAAGCCTCCTTTTAGTGCTTCATCTACACGTAATAGCCCTGAATTTTCCAATGCCTATCTCTTTGCAAAAGAGAGATATCGGCAAGGAAATGCTGTATTGTACCTTTGCATTTTTCTCCCAAACGAAAGACACTAGAATGAAAATTTTAAAGCCTCCTGTTAGTGCTTCATCTACACGTTATAGCCCTGAATTTTCCAATGCCTATCTCTTTGCAAAAGAGAGATATCGGCAAGGAAAAGCTGTATTGTACCTTTGCATTTTTCTCCCAAACGAAAGACACTAGAATGAAAATTTTAAAGCCTCCTGTTAGTGCTTCATCTACACGTTATAGCCCTGAATTTTCCAATGCCTATCTTTTTGCAAAAGAGAGATATCGGCAAGGAAAAGCTGTATTGTACCTTTGCATTTTTCTCCCAAACGAAGGACACTAGAATGAAAATTTTAAAGCCTCCTATTAGTGCTTCATCTACACGTTATAGCCCTGAATTTTCCAATGCCTATCTCTTTGCAAAAGAGAGATATCGGCAAGGAAAAACTGTATTGTACCTTTGCATTTTTCTCCCAAACGAAAGACACTAGAATGAAAATTTTAAAGCCTCCTGTTAGTGCTTCATCTACACGTTATAGCCCTGAATTTTCCAATGCCTATCTCTTTGCAAAAGAGAGATATCGGCAAGGAAAAGCTGCATTGTACTTTTACATTTTTCTCCCAAACGAAAGACACTAGAATGAAAATTTTAAAGCCTCCTGTTAGTGCTTCATCTACACGTTATAGCCCTGAATTTTCCAATGCCTATCTCTTTGCAAAAGAGAGATATCGGCAAGGAAAAGCTGCATTGTACTTTTACATTTTTCTCCCAAACGAAAGACACTAGAATGAAAATTTTAAAGCCTCCTGTTAGTGCTTCATCTACACGTTATAGCCCTGAATTTTCCAATGCCTATCTCTTTGCAAAAGAGAGATATCGGCAAGGAAAAGCTGTAATGTACCTTTGCATTTTTCTCCCAAACGAAAGACACTAGAATGAAAATTTTAAAGCCTCCTGTTAGTGCTTCATCTACACGTTATAGCCCTGAATTTTCCAATGCCTATCTCTTTGCAAAAGAGAGATATCGGCAAGGAAAAGCTGTAATGTACCTTTGCATTTTTCTCCCAAACGAAGGACACTAGAATGAAAATGTTAAAGCCTCCTGTTAGTGCTTCATCTACACGTTATAGCCCTGAATTTTCAAATGCCTATCTCTTTGCAAAAGAGAGATATCGGCAAGGAAAAGCTGTATTGTACCTTTGCATTTTTCTCCCAAACGAAAGACACTAGAATGAAAATTTTAAAGCCTCCTGTTAGTGCTTCATCTAAACGTTATAGCCCTGAATTTTCCAATGCCTATCTCTTTGCAAAAGAGAGATATCGGCAAGGAAAAACTGTATTGTACCTTTGCATTTTTCTCCCAAACGAAAGACACTAGAATGAAAATTTTAAAGCCTCCTGTTAGTGCTTCATCTACACGTTATAGCCCTGAATTTTCCAATGCCTAGCTCTTTGCAAAAGAGAGATATTGGCAAGGAAAAGCTGTATTGTACCTTTGCATTTTTCTCCCAAACGAAAGACACTAGAATGAAAATTTTAAAGTCTACTGTTAGTGCTTCATCTACACGTTATAGCCCTGAATTTTCCAATGCCTAGCTCTTTGCAAAAGAGAGATATCGGCAAGGAAAAGCTGTATTGTACCTTTGCATTTTTCTCCCAAACGAAAGACACTAGAATGAAAATTTTAAAGCCTCCTGTTAGTGCTTCATCTACACGTTATAGCCCTGAATTTTCCAATGCCTATCTCTTTGCAAAAGAGAGATATCGGCAAGGAAAAGCTGTATTGTACCTTTGCATTTTTCTCCCAAACGAAGGACACTAGAATGAAAATTTTAAAGCCTCCTATTAGTGCTTCATCTACACGTTATAGCCCTGAATTTTCCAATGCCTATCTCTTTGCAAAAGAGAGATATCGGCAAGGAAAAGCTGTATTGTACCTTTGCATTTTTCTCCCAAACGAAGGACACTAGAATGAAAATTTTAAAGCCTCCTGTTAGTGCTTCATCTACACGTTATAGCCCTGAATTTTCCAATGCCTATCTCTTAGCAAAAGAGAGATATCGGCAAGGAAAAGCTGTATTGTACCTTTGCATTTTTCTCCCAAACGAAAGACACTAGAATGAAAATTTTAAAGCCTCCTGTTAGTGCTTCATATACACGTTATAGCCCTGAATTTTCCAATGCCTATCTCTTTGCAAAAGAGAGATATCGGCAAGGAAAAGCTGCATTGTACTTTTACATTTTTGTCCCAAACGAAAGACACTAGAATGAAAATTTTAAAGCCTCCTGTTAGTGCTTCATCTACACGTTATAGCCCTGAATTTTCCAATGCCTATCTCTTTGCAAAAGAGAGATATCGGCAAGGAAAAGCTGTATTGTACCTTTGCATTTTTCTCCCAAACGAAAGACACTAGAATGAAAATTTTAAAGCCTCCTGTTAGTGCTTCATCTACACGTTATAGCCCTGAATTTTCCAATGCCTATCTTTTTGCAAAAGAGAGATATCGGCAAGGAAAAGCTGTATTGTACCTTTGCATTTTTCTCCCAAACGAAGGACACTAGAATGAAAATTTTAAAGCCTCCTATTAGTGCTTCATCTACACGTTATAGCCCTGAATTTTCCAATGCCTATCTCTTTGCAAAAGAGAGATATCGGCAAGGAAAAACTGTATTGTACCTTTGCATTTTTCTCCCAAACGAAAGACACTAGAATGAAAATGTTAAAGCCTCCTGTTAGTGCTTCATCTACACGTTATAGCCCTGAATTTTCCAATGCCTATCTCTTTGCAAAAGAGAGATATCGGCAAGGAAAAGCTGCATTGTACTTTTACATTTTTCTCCCAAACGAAAGACACTAGAATGAAAATTTTAAAGCCTCCTTTTAGTGCTTCATCTACACGTAATAGCCCTGAATTTTCCAATGCCTATCTCTTTGCAAAAGAGAGATATCGGCAAGGAAATGCTGTGTTGTACCTTTGCATTTTTCTCCCAAACGAAAGACACTAGAATGAAAATTTTAAAGCCTCCTGTTAGTGCTTCATCTACACGTTATAGCCCTGAATTTTCTCATGCCTATCTCTTTGCAAAAGAGAGATATCGGCAAGGAAAAGCTGTATTGTACCTTTGCATTTTTCTCCCAAACGAAAGACACTAGAATGAAAATTTTAAAGCCTCCTGTTAGTGCTTCATCTACACGTTATAGCCCTGAATTTTCCAATGCCTATCTTTTTGCAAAAGAGAGATATCGGCAAGGAAAAGCTGTATTGTACCTTTGCATTTTTCTCCCAAACGAAGGACACTAGAATGAAAATTTTAAAGCCTCCTATTAGTGCTTCATCTACACGTTATAGCCCTGAATTTTCCAATGCCTATCTCTTTGCAAAAGAGAGATATCGGCAAGGAAAAACTGTATTGTACCTTTGCATTTTTCTCCCAAACGAAAGACACTAGAATGAAAATTTTAAAGCCTCCTGTTAGTGCTTCATCTACACGTTATAGCCCTGAATTTTCCAATGCCTATCTCTTTGCAAAAGAGAGATATCGGCAAGGAAAAGCTGCATTGTACTTTTACATTTTTCTCCCAAACGAAAGACACTAGAATGAAAATTTTAAAGCCTCCTTTTAGTGCTTCATCTACACGTAATAGCCCTGAATTTTCCAATGCCTATCTCTTTGCAAAAGAGAGATATCGGCAAGGAAATGCTGTATTGTACCTTTGCATTTTTCTCCCAAACGAAAGACACTAGAATGAAAATTTTAAAGCCTCCTGTTAGTGCTTCATCTACACGTTATAGCCCTGAATTTTCCAATGCCTATCTCTTTGCAAAAGAGAGATATCGGCAAGGAAAAGCTGTATTGTACCTTTGCATTTTTCTCCCAAACGAAAGACACTAGAATGAAAATTTTAAAGCCTCCTGTTAGTGCTTCATCTACACGTTATAGCCCTGAATTTTCCAATGCCTATCTTTTTGCAAAAGAGAGATATCGGCAAGGAAAAGCTGTATTGTACCTTTGCATTTTTCTCCCAAACGAAGGACACTAGAATGAAAATTTTAAAGCCTCCTATTAGTGCTTCATCTACACGTTATAGCCCTGAATTTTCCAATGCCTATCTCTTTGCAAAAGAGAGATATCGGCAAGGAAAAACTGTATTGTACCTTTGCATTTTTCTCCCAAACGAAAGACACTAGAATGAAAATTTTAAAGCCTCCTGTTAGTGCTTCATCTACACGTTATAGCCCTGAATTTTCCAATGCCTATCTCTTTGCAAAAGAGAGATATCGGCAAGGAAAAGCTGCATTGTACTTTTACATTTTTCTCCCAAACGAAAGACACTAGAATGAAAATTTTAAAGCCTCCTGTTAGTGCTTCATCTACACGTTATAGCCCTGAATTTTCCAATGCCTATCTCTTTGCAAAAGAGAGATATCGGCAAGGAAAAGCTGCATTGTACTTTTACATTTTTCTCCCAAACGAAAGACACTAGAATGAAAATTTTAAAGCCTCCTGTTAGTGCTTCATCTACACGTTATAGCCCTGAATTTTCCAATGCCTATCTCTTTGCAAAAGAGAGATATCGGCAAGGAAAAGCTGTAATGTACCTTTGCATTTTTCTCCCAAACGAAAGACACTAGAATGAAAATTTTAAAGCCTCCTGTTAGTGCTTCATCTACACGTTATAGCCCTGAATTTTCCAATGCCTATCTTTTTGCAAAAGAGAGATATCGGCAAGGAAAAGCTGTATTGTACCTTTGCATTTTTCTCCCAAACGAAGGACACTAGAATGAAAATTTTAAAGCCTCCTATTAGTGCTTCATCTACACGTTATAGCCCTGAATTTTCCAATGCCTATCTCTTTGCAAAAGAGAGATATCGGCAAGGAAAAACTGTATTGTACCTTTGCATTTTTCTCCCAAACGAAAGACACTAGAATGAAAATTTTAAAGCCTCCTGTTAGTGCTTCATCTACACGTTATAGCCCTGAATTTTCCAATGCCTATCTCTTTGCAAAAGAGAGATATCGGCAAGGAAAAGCTGCATTGTACTTTTACATTTTTCTCCCAAACGAAAGACACTAGAATGAAAATTTTAAAGCCTCCTTTTAGTGCTTCATCTACACGTAATAGCCCTGAATTTTCCAATGCCTATCTCTTTGCAAAAGAGAGATATCGGCAAGGAAATGCTGTATTGTACCTTTGCATTTTTCTCCCAAACGAAAGACACTAGAATGAAAATTTTAAAGCCTCCTGTTAGTGCTTCATCTACACGTTATAGCCCTGAATTTTCCAATGCCTATCTCTTTGCAAAAGAGAGATATCGGCAAGGAAAAGCTGTATTGTACCTTTGCATTTTTCTCCCAAACGAAAGACACTAGAATGAAAATTTTAAAGCCTCCTGTTAGTGCTTCATCTACACGTTATAGCCCTGAATTTTCCAATGCCTATCTTTTTGCAAAAGAGAGATATCGGCAAGGAAAAGCTGTATTGTACCTTTGCATTTTTCTCCCAAACGAAGGACACTAGAATGAAAATTTTAAAGCCTCCTATTAGTGCTTCATCTACACGTTATAGCCCTGAATTTTCCAATGCCTATCTCTTTGCAAAAGAGAGATATCGGCAAGGAAAAACTGTATTGTACCTTTGCATTTTTCTCCCAAACGAAAGACACTAGAATGAAAATTTTAAAGCCTCCTGTTAGTGCTTCATCTACACGTTATAGCCCTGAATTTTCCAATGCCTATCTCTTTGCAAAAGAGAGATATCGGCAAGGAAAAGCTGCATTGTACTTTTACATTTTTCTCCCAAACGAAAGACACTAGAATGAAAATTTTAAAGCCTCCTGTTAGTGCTTCATCTACACGTTATAGCCCTGAATTTTCCAATGCCTATCTCTTTGCAAAAGAGAGATATCGGCAAGGAAAAGCTGCATTGTACTTTTACATTTTTCTCCCAAACGAAAGACACTAGAATGAAAATTTTAAAGCCTCCTGTTAGTGCTTCATCTACACGTTATAGCCCTGAATTTTCCAATGCCTATCTCTTTGCAAAAGAGAGATATCGGCAAGGAAAAGCTGTAATGTACCTTTGCATTTTTCTCCCAAACGAAAGACACTAGAATGAAAATTTTAAAGCCTCCTGTTAGTGCTTCATCTACACGTTATAGCCCTGAATTTTCCAATGCCTATCTCTTTGCAAAAGAGAGATATCGGCAAGGAAAAGCTGTAATGTACCTTTGCATTTTTCTCCCAAACGAAGGACACTAGAATGAAAATGTTAAAGCCTCCTGTTAGTGCTTCATCTACACGTTATAGCCCTGAATTTTCAAATGCCTATCTCTTTGCAAAAGAGAGATATCGGCAAGGAAAAGCTGTATTGTACCTTTGCATTTTTCTCCCAAACGAAAGACACTAGAATGAAAATTTTAAAGCCTCCTGTTAGTGCTTCATCTAAACGTTATAGCCCTGAATTTTCCAATGCCTATCTCTTTGCAAAAGAGAGATATCGGCAAGGAAAAACTGTATTGTACCTTTGCATTTTTCTCCCAAACGAAAGACACTAGAATGAAAATTTTAAAGCCTCCTGTTAGTGCTTCATCTACACGTTATAGCCCTGAATTTTCCAATGCCTAGCTCTTTGCAAAAGAGAGATATTGGCAAGGAAAAGCTGTATTGTACCTTTGCATTTTTCTCCCAAACGAAAGACACTAGAATGAAAATTTTAAAGTCTACTGTTAGTGCTTCATCTACACGTTATAGCCCTGAATTTTCCAATGCCTAGCTCTTTGCAAAAGAGAGATATCGGCAAGGAAAAGCTGTATTGTACCTTTGCATTTTTCTCCCAAACGAAAGACACTAGAATGAAAATTTTAAAGCCTCCTGTTAGTGCTTCATCTACACGTTATAGCCCTGAATTTTCCAATGCCTATCTCTTTGCAAAAGAGAGATATCGGCAAGGAAAAGCTGTATTGTACCTTTGCATTTTTCTCCCAAACGAAGGACACTAGAATGAAAATTTTAAAGCCTCCTATTAGTGCTTCATCTACACGTTATAGCCCTGAATTTTCCAATGCCTATCTCTTTGCAAAAGAGAGATATCGGCAAGGAAAAGCTGTATTGTACCTTTGCATTTTTCTCCCAAACGAAGGACACTAGAATGAAAATTTTAAAGCCTCCTGTTAGTGCTTCATCTACACGTTATAGCCCTGAATTTTCCAATGCCTATCTCTTAGCAAAAGAGAGATATCGGCAAGGAAAAGCTGTATTGTACCTTTGCATTTTTCTCCCAAACGAAAGACACTAGAATGAAAATTTTAAAGCCTCCTGTTAGTGCTTCATATACACGTTATAGCCCTGAATTTTCCAATGCCTATCTCTTTGCAAAAGAGAGATATCGGCAAGGAAAAGCTGCATTGTACTTTTACATTTTTGTCCCAAACGAAAGACACTAGAATGAAAATTTTAAAGCCTCCTGTTAGTGCTTCATCTACACGTTATAGCCCTGAATTTTCCAATGCCTATCTCTTTGCAAAAGAGAGATATCGGCAAGGAAAAGCTGCATTGTACTTTTACATTTTTCTCCCAAACGAAAGACACTAGAATGAAAATTTTAAAGCCTCCTTTTAGTGCTTCATCTACACGTAATAGCCCTGAATTTTCCAATGCCTATCTCTTTGCAAAAGAGAGATATCGGCAAGGAAATGCTGTATTGTACCTTTGCATTTTTCTCCCAAACGAAAGACACTAGAATGAAAATTTTAAAGCCTCCTGTTAGTGCTTCATCTACACGTTATAGCCCTGAATTTTCCAATGCCAAGCTCTTTGCAAAAGAGAGATATTGGCAAGGAAAAGCTGTATTGTACCTTTGCATTTTTCTCCCAAACGAAAGACACTAGAATGAAAATTTTAAAGCCTCCTGTTAGTGCTTCATCTACACGTTATAGCCCTGAATTTTCCAATGCCTATCTCTTTGCAAAAGAGAGATATCGGCAAGGAAAAGCTGTATTGTACCTTTGCATTTTTCTCCCAAACGAAAGACACTAGAATAAAAATTTTAAAGCATCCTGTTAGTGCTTCATCTAAACGTTATAGCCCTGAATTTTCCAATGCCTATCTCTTTGCAAAAGAGAGATATCGGCAAGGAAAAACTGTATTGTACCTTTGCATTTTTCTCCCAAACGAAAGACACTAGAATGAAAATTTTAAAGCCTCCTGTTAGTGCTTCATCTACACGTTATAGCCCTGAATTTTCCAATGCCTAGCTCTTTGCAAAAGAGAGATATCGGCAAGGAAAAGCTGTATTGTACCTTTGCATTTTTCTCCCAAACGAAAGACACTAGAATGAAAATTTTAAAGCCTCCTGTTAGTGCTTCATCTACACGTTATAGCCCTGAATTTTCCAATGCCTATCTCTTTGCAAAAGAGAGATATCGGCAAGGAAAAGCTGTATTGTACCTTTGCATTTTTCTCCCAAACGAAGGACACTAGAATGAAAATTTTAAAGCCTCCTATTAGTGCTTCATCTACACGTTATAGCCCTGAATTTTCCAATGCCTATCTCTTTGCAAAAGAGAGATATCGGCAAGGAAAAGCTGTATTGTACCTTTGCATTTTTCTCCCAAACGAAGGACACTAGAATGAAAATTTTAAAGCCTCCTGTTAGTGCTTCATCTACACGTTATAGCCCTGAATTTTCCAATGCCTATCTCTTAGCAAAAGAGAGATATCGGCAAGGAAAAGCTGTATTGTACCTTTGCATTTTTCTCCCAAACGAAAGACACTAGAATGAAAATTTTAAAGCCTCCTGTTAGTGCTTCATATACACGTTATAGCCCTGAATTTTCTCATGCCTATCTCTTTGCAAAAGAGAGATATCGGCAAGGAAAAGCTGCATTGTACTTTTACATTTTTCTCCCAAACGAAAGACACTAGAATGAAAATTTTAAAGCCTCCTGTTAGTGCTTCATCTACACGTTATAGCCCTGAATTTTCCAATGCCTATCTCTTTGCAAAAGAGAGATATCGGCAAGGAAAAGCTGCATTGTACTTTTACATTTTTCTCCCAAACGAAAGACACTAGAATGAAAATTTTAAAGCCTCCTTTTAGTGCTTCATCTACACGTAATAGCCCTGAATTTTCCAATGCCTATCTCTTTGCAAAAGAGAGATATCGGCAAGGAAATGCTGTATTGTACCTTTGCATTTTTCTCCCAAACGAAAGACACTAGAATGAAAATTTTAAAGCCTCCTGTTAGTGCTTCATCTACACGTAATAGCCCTGAATTTTCCAATGCCTAGCTCTTTGCAAAAGAGAAATATTGGCAAGGAAAAGCTGTATTGTACCTTTGCATTTTTCTCCCAAACGAAGGACACTAGAATGAAAATTTTAAAGCCTCCTGTTAGTGCTTCATCTACACGTAATAGCCCTGAATTTTCCAATGCCTATCTCTTTGCAAAAGAGAGATATCGGCAAGGAAAAGCAGCATTGTACTTTTGCATTTTTCTCCCAAACGAAAGACACTAGAATGAAAATTTTAAAGCCTCCTATTAGTGCTTCATCTACACGTTATAGCCCTGAATTTTCCAATGCCTAGCTCTTTGCAAAAGAGAGATATCGGCAAGGAAAAGCTGTATTGTACCTTTGCATTTTTCTCCCAAACGAAAGACACTAGAATGAAAATGTTAAAGCCTCCTGTTAGTGCTTCATCTACACGTTATAGCCCTGAATTTTCCAATGCCTATCTCTTTGCAAAAGAGAGATATCGGCAAGGAAAAGCTGTATTGTACCTTTGCATGTTTCTCCCAAACGAAGGACACTAGAATGAAAATTTTAAAGCCTCCTATTAGTGCTTCATCTACACGTTATAGCCCTGAATTTTCCAATGCCTATCTCTTTGCAAAAGAGAGATATCGGCAAGGAAAAGCTGTATTGTACCTTTGCATTTTTCTCCCAAACGAAGGACACTAGAATGAAAATTTTAAAGCCTTCTGTTAGTGCTTCATCTACACGTTATAGCCCTGAATTTTCAAATGCCTATCTCTTTGCAAAAGAGAGATATCGGCAAGGAAAAGCTGTATTGTACCTTTGCATTTTTCTCCCAAACGAAAGACACTAGAATGAAAATTTTAAAGCCTCCTGTTAGTGCTTCATCTACACGTTATAGCCCTGAATTTTCCAATGCCTATCTCTTTGCAAAAGAGAGATATCGGCAAGGAAAAACTGTATTGTACCTTTGCATTTTTCTCCCAAACGAAAGACACTAGAATGAAAATTTTAAAGCCTCCTGTTAGTGCTTCATCTACACGTTATAGCCCTGAATTTTCCAATGCCTAGCTCTTTGCAAAAGAGAGATATTGGCAAGGAAAAGCTGTATTGTACCTTTGCAATTTTCTCCCAAACGAAAGACACTAGAATGAAAATTTTAAAGTCTACTGTTAGTGCTTCATCTACACGTTATAGCCCTGAATTTTCCAATGCCTAGCTCTTTGCAAAAGAGAGATATCGGCAAGGAAAAGCTGTATTGTACCTTTGCATTTTTCTCCCAAACGAAAGACACTAGAATGAAAATTTTAAAGCCTCCTGTTAGTGCTTCATCTACACGTTATAGCCCTGAATTTTCCAATGCCTATCTCTTTGCAAAAGAGAGATATCGGCAAGGAAAAGCTGTATTGTACCTTTGCATTTTTCTCCCAAACGAAGGACACTAGAATGAAAATTTTAAAGCCTCCTATTAGTGCTTCATCTACACGTTATAGCCCTGAATTTTCCAATGCCTATCTCTTTGCAAAAGAGAGATATCGGCAAGGAAAAGCTGTATTGTACCTTTGCATTTTTCTCCCAAACGAAGGACACTAGAATGAAAATTTTAAAGCCTCCTTTTAGTGCTTCATCTACACGTTATAGCCCTGAATTTTCCAATGCCTATCTCTTAGCAAAAGAGAGATATCGGCAAGGAAAAGCTGTATTGTACCTTTGCATTTTTCTCCCAAACGAAAGACACTAGAATGAAAATTTTAAAGCCTCCTGTTAGTGCTTCATATACACGTTATAGCCCTGAATTTTCCAATGCCTATCTCTTTGCAAAAGAGAGATATCGGCAAGGAAAAGCTGCATTGTACTTTTACATTTTTCTCCCAAACGAAAGACACTAGAATGAAAATTTTAAAGCCTCCTGTTAGTGCTTCATCTACACGTTATAGCCCTGAATTTTCCAATGCCTATCTCTTTGCAAAAGAGAGATATCGGCAAGGAAAAGCTGCATTGTACGTTTACATTTTTCTCCCAAACGAAAGACACTAGAATGAAAATTTTAAAGCCTCCTTTTAGTGCTTCATCTACACGTAATAGCCCTGAATTTTCCAATGCCTATCTCTTTGCAAAAGAGAGATATCGGCAAGGAAAAGCTGTATTGTACCTTTGCATTTTTCTCCCAAACGAAGGACACTAGAATGAAAATTTTAAAGCCTCCTTTTAGTGCTTCATCTACACGTTATAGCCCTGAATTTTCCAATGCCTATCTCTTAGCAAAAGAGAGATATCGGCAAGGAAAAGCTGTATTGTACCTTTGCATTTTTCTCCCAAACGAAAGACACTAGAATGAAAATTTTAAAGTCTACTGTTAGTGCTTCATCTACACGTTATAGCCCTGAATTTTCAAATGCCTAGCTCTTTGCAAAAGAGAGATATCGGCAAGGAAAAGCTGTATTGTACCTTTGCATTTTTCTCCCAAACGAAAGACACTAGAATGAAAATTTTAAAGCCTCCTGTTAGTGCTTCATCTACACGTTATAGCCCTGAATTTTCCAATGCCTATCTCTTTGCAAAAGAGAGATATCGGCAAGGAAAAGCTGTATTGTACCTTTGCATTTTTCTCCCAAACGAAAGACACTAGAATGAAAATTTTAAAGCCTCCTGTTAGTGCTTCATATACACGTTATAGCCCTGAATTTTCCAATGCCTATCTCTTTGCAAAAGAGAGATATCGGCAAGGAAAAGCTGCATTGTACTTTTACATTTTTCTCCCAAACGAAAGACACTAGAATGAAAATTTTAAAGCCTCCTGTTAGTGCTTCATCTACACGTTATAGCCCTGAATTTTCCAATGCCTATCTCTTTGCAAAAGAGAGATATCGGCAAGGAAAAGCTGTATTGTACCTTTGCATTTTTCTCCCAAACGAAGGACACTAGAATGAAAATTTTAAAGCCTCCTGTTAGTGCTTCATCTACACGTTATAGCCCTGAATTTTCAAATGCCTATCTCTTTGCAAAAGAGAGATATCGGCAAGGAAAAGCTGTATTGTACCTTTGCATTTTTCTCCCAAACGAAAGATACTAGAATGAAAATTTTAAAGCCTCCTGTTAGTGCTTCATCTACACGTTATAGCCCTGAATTTTCCAATGCCTATCTCTTTGCAAAAGAGAGATATCGGCAAGGAAAAACTGTATTGTACCTTTGCATTTTTCTCCCAAACGAAAGACACTAGAATGAAAATTTTAAAGCCTCCTGTTAGTGCTTCATCTACACGTTATAGCCCTGAATTTTCCAATGCCTATCTCTTTGCAAAAGAGAGATATCGGCAAGGAAAAGCTGTATTGTACCTTTGCATTTTTCTCCCAAACGAAGGACACTAGAATGAAAATTTTAAAGCCTCCTGTTAGTGCTTCATCTACACGTTATAGCCCTGAATTTTCCAATGCCTATCTCTTAGCAAAAGAGAGATATCAGCAAGGAAAAGCTGTATTGTACCTTTGCATTTTTCTCCCAAACGAAAGACACTAGAATGAAAATTTTAAAGCCTCCTGTTAGTGCTTCATATACACTTTATAGCCCTGAATTTTCTCATGCCTATCTCTTTGCAAAAGAGAGATATCGGCAAGGAAAAGCTGCATTGTACTTTTACATTTTTCTCCCAAACGAAAGACACTAGAATGAAAATTTTAAAGCCTCCTGTTAGTGCTTCATCTACACGTTATAGCCCTGAATTTTCCAATGCCTATCTCTTTGCAAAAGAGAGATATCGGCAAGGAAAAGCTGTATTGTACCTTTGCATTTTTCTCCCAAACGAAGGACACTAGAATGAAAATTTTAAAGCCTCCTATTAGTGCTTCATCTACACGTTATAGCCCTGAATTTTCCAATGCCTATCTCTTTGCAAAAGAGAGATATCGGCAAGGAAAAGCTGTATTGTACCTTTGCATTTTTCTCCCAAACGAAGGACACTAGAATGAAAATTTTAAAGCCTCCTTTTAGTGCTTCATCTACACGTTATAGCCCTGAATTTTCCAATGCCTATCTCTTAGCAAAAGAGAGATATCGGCAAGGAAAAGCTGTATTGTACCTTTGCATTTTTCTCCCAAACGAAAGACACTAGAATGAAAATTTTAAAGCCTCCTGTTAGTGCTTCATATACACGTTATAGCCCTGAATTTTCCAATGCCTATCTCTTTGCAAAAGAGAGATATCGGCAAGGAAAAGCTGCATTGTACTTTTACATTTTTCTCCCAAACGAAAGACACTAGAATGAAAATTTTAAAGCCTCCTGTTAGTGCTTCATCTACACGTTATAGCCCTGAATTTTCCAATGCCTATCTCTTTGCAAAAGAGAGATATCGGCAAGGAAAAGCTGCATTGTACGTTTACATTTTTCTCCCAAACGAAAGACACTAGAATGAAAATTTTAAAGCCTCCTTTTAGTGCTTCATCTACACGTAATAGCCCTGAATTTTCCAATGCCTATCTCTTTGCAAAAGAGAGATATCGGCAAGGAAAAGCTGTATTGTACCTTTGCATTTTTCTCCCAAACGAAGGACACTAGAATGAAAATTTTAAAGCCTCCTTTTAGTGCTTCATCTACACGTTATAGCCCTGAATTTTCCAATGCCTATCTCTTAGCAAAAGAGAGATATCGGCAAGGAAAAGCTGTATTGTACCTTTGCATTTTTCTCCCAAACGAAAGACACTAGAATGAAAATTTTAAAGTCTACTGTTAGTGCTTCATCTACACGTTATAGCCCTGAATTTTCAAATGCCTAGCTCTTTGCAAAAGAGAGATATCGGCAAGGAAAAGCTGTATTGTACCTTTGCATTTTTCTCCCAAACGAAAGACACTAGAATGAAAATTTTAAAGCCTCCTGTTAGTGCTTCATCTACACGTTATAGCCCTGAATTTTCCAATGCCTATCTCTTTGCAAAAGAGAGATATCGGCAAGGAAAAGCTGTATTGTACCTTTGCATTTTTCTCCCAAACGAAAGACACTAGAATGAAAATTTTAAAGCCTCCTGTTAGTGCTTCATATACACGTTATAGCCCTGAATTTTCCAATGCCTATCTCTTTGCAAAAGAGAGATATCGGCAAGGAAAAGCTGCATTGTACTTTTACATTTTTCTCCCAAACGAAAGACACTAGAATGAAAATTTTAAAGCCTCCTGTTAGTGCTTCATCTACACGTTATAGCCCTGAATTTTCCAATGCCTATCTCTTTGCAAAAGAGAGATATCGGCAAGGAAAAGCTGTATTGTACCTTTGCATTTTTCTCCCAAACGAAGGACACTAGAATGAAAATTTTAAAGCCTCCTGTTAGTGCTTCATCTACACGTTATAGCCCTGAATTTTCAAATGCCTATCTCTTTGCAAAAGAGAGATATCGGCAAGGAAAAGCTGTATTGTACCTTTGCATTTTTCTCCCAAACGAAAGATACTAGAATGAAAATTTTAAAGCCTCCTGTTAGTGCTTCATCTACACGTTATAGCCCTGAATTTTCCAATGCCTATCTCTTTGCAAAAGAGAGATATCGGCAAGGAAAAACTGTATTGTACCTTTGCATTTTTCTCCCAAACGAAAGACACTAGAATGAAAATTTTAAAGCCTCCTGTTAGTGCTTCATCTACACGTTATAGCCCTGAATTTTCCAATGCCTATCTCTTTGCAAAAGAGAGATATCGGCAAGGAAAAGCTGTATTGTACCTTTGCATTTTTCTCCCAAACGAAGGACACTAGAATGAAAATTTTAAAGCCTCCTGTTAGTGCTTCATCTACACGTTATAGCCCTGAATTTTCCAATGCCTATCTCTTAGCAAAAGAGAGATATCAGCAAGGAAAAGCTGTATTGTACCTTTGCATTTTTCTCCCAAACGAAAGACACTAGAATGAAAATTTTAAAGCCTCCTGTTAGTGCTTCATATACACTTTATAGCCCTGAATTTTCTCATGCCTATCTCTTTGCAAAAGAGAGATATCGGCAAGGAAAAGCTGCATTGTACTTTTACATTTTTCTCCCAAACGAAAGACACTAGAATGAAAATTTTAAAGCCTCCTGTTAGTGCTTCATCTACACGTTATAGCCCTGAATTTTCCAATGCCTATCTCTTTGCAAAAGAGAGATATCGGCAAGGAAAAGCGGCATTGTACTTTTACATTTTTCTCCCAAACGAAAGACACTAGAATGAAAATTTTAAAGCCTCCTTTTAGTGCTTCATCTACACGTAATAGCCCTGAATTTTCCAATGCCTATCTCTTTGCAAAAGAGAGATATCGGCAAGGAAATGCTGTATTGTACCTTTGCATTTTTCTCCCAAACGAAAGACACTAGAATGAAAATTTTAAAGCCTCCTGTTAGTGCTTCATCTACACGTTATAGCCCTGAATTTTCCAATGCCTAGCTCTTTGCAAAAGAGAGATATTGGCAAGGAAAAGCTGTAATGTACCTTTGCATTTTTCTCCCAAACGAAGGACACTAGAATGAAAATTTTAAAGCCTCCTGTTAGTGCTTCATCTACACGTTATAGCCCTGAATTTTCCAATGCCTATCTCTTTGCAAAAGAGAGATATCGGCAAGGAAAAGCAGCATTGTACTTTTGCATTTTTCTCCCAAACGAAAGACACTAGAATGAAAATTTTAAAGCCTCCTATTAGTGCTTCATCTACACGTTATAGCCCTGAATTTTCCAATGCCTAGCTCTTTGCAAAAGAGAGATATCGGCAAGGAAAAGCTGTATTGTACCTTTGCATTTTTCTCCCAAACGAAAGACACTAGAATGAAAATTTTAAAGCCTCCTATTAGTGCTTCATCTACACGTTATAGCCCTGAATTTTCCAATGCCTATCTCTTTGCAAAAGAGAGATATCGGCAAGGAAAAGCTGTATTGTACCTTTGCATTTTTCTCCCAAACGAAGGACACTAGAATGAAAATTTTAAAGCCTCCTGTTAGTGCTTCATCTACACGTTATAGCCCTGAATTTTCAAATGCCTATCTCTTTGCAAAAGAGAGATATCGGCAAGGAAAAGCTGTATTGTACCTTTGCATTTTTCTCCCAAACGAAAGACACTAGAATGAAAATTTTAAAGCCTCCTGTTAGTGCTTCATCTACACGTTATAGCCCTGAATTTTCCAATGCCTATCTCTTAGCAAAAGAGAGATATCAGCAAGGAAAAGCTGTATTGTACCTTTGCATTTTTCTCCCAAACGAAAGACACTAGAATGAAAATGTTAAAGCCTCCTGTTAGTGCTTCATATACACTTTATAGCCCTGAATTTTCTCATGCCTATCTCTTTGCAAAAGAGAGATATCGGCAAGGAAAAGCTGCATTGTACTTTTACATTTTTCTCCCAAACGAAAGACACTAGAATGAAAATTTTAAAGCCTCCTGTTAGTGCTTCATCTACACGTTATAGCCCTGAATTTTCCAATGCCTATCTCTTTGCAAAAGAGAGATATCGGCAAGGAAAAGCGGCATTGTACTTTTACATTTTTCTCCCAAACGAAAGACACTAGAATGAAAATTTTAAAGCCTCCTTTTAGTGCTTCATCTACACGTAATAGCCCTGAATTTTCCAATGCCTATCTCTTTGCAAAAGAGAGATATCGGCAAGGAAATGCTGTATTGTACCTTTGCATTTTTCTCCCAAACGAAAGACACTAGAATGAAAATTTTAAAGCCTCCTGTTAGTGCTTCATCTACACGTTATAGCCCTGAATTTTCCAATGCCTATCTCTTTGCAAAAGAGAGATATTGGCAAGGAAAAGCTGTAATGTACCTTTGCATTTTTCTCCCAAACGAAGGACACTAGAATGAAAATTTTAAAGCCTCCTGTTAGTGCTTCATCTACACGTTATAGCCCTGAATTTTCCAATGCCTATCTCTTTGCAAAAGAGAGATATCGGCAAGGAAAAGCAGCATTGTACTTTTGCATTTTTCTCCCAAACGAAAGACACTAGAATGAAAATTTTAAAGCCTCCTATTAGTGCTTCATCTACACGTTATAGCCCTGAATTTTCCAATGCCTAGCTCTTTGCAAAAGAGAGATATCGGCAAGGAAAAGCTGTATTGTACCTTTGCATTTTTCTCCCAAACGAAAGACACTAGAATGAAAATTTTAAAGCCTCCTGTTAGTGCTTCATCTACACGTTATAGCCCTGAATTTTCCAATGCCTATCTCTTTGCAAAAGAGAGATATCGGCAAGGAAAAGCTGTATTGTACCTTTGCATGTTTCTCCCAAACGAAGGACACTAGAATGAAAATTTTAAAGCCTCCTGTTAGTGCTTCATCTACACGTTATAGCCCTGAATTTTCCAATGCCTATCTCTTTGCAAAAGAGAGATATCGGCAAGGAAAAGCAGCATTGTACCTTTGCATTTTTCTCCCAAACGAAAGACACTAGAATGAAAATTTTAAAGCCTCCTGTTAGTGCTTCATCTACACGTTATAGCCCTGAATTTTCCAATGCCTATCTCTTTGCAAAAGAGAGATATCGGCAAGGAAAAGCTGTATTGTACCTTTGCATTTTTCTCCCAAACGAAGGACACTAGAATGAAAATTTTAAAGCCTCCTGTTAGTGCTTCATCTACACGTTATAGCCCTGAATTTTCCAATGCCTATCTCTTAGCAAAAGAGAGATATCAGCAAGGAAAAGCTGTATTGTACCTTTGCATTTTTCTCCCAAACGAAAGACACTAGAATGAAAATTTTAAAGCCTCCTGTTAGTGCTTCATATACACTTTATAGCCCTGAATTTTCTCATGCCTATCTCTTTGCAAAAGAGAGATATCGGCAAGGAAAAGCTGCATTGTACTTTTACATTTTTCTCCCAAACGAAAGACACTAGAATGAAAATTTTAAAGCCTCCTGTTAGTGCTTCATCTACACGTTATAGCCCTGAATTTTCCAATGCCTATCTCTTTGCAAAAGAGAGATATCGGCAAGGAAAAGCGGCATTGTACTTTTACATTTTTCTCCCAAACGAAAGACACTAGAATGAAAATTTTAAAGCCTCCTTTTAGTGCTTCATCTACACGTAATAGCCCTGAATTTTCCAATGCCTATCTCTTTGCAAAAGAGAGATATCGGCAAGGAAATGCTGTATTGTACCTTTGCATTTTTCTCCCAAACGAAAGACACTAGAATGAAAATTTTAAAGCCTCCTGTTAGTGCTTCATCTACACGTTATAGCCCTGAATTTTCCAATGCCTAGCTCTTTGCAAAAGAGAGATATTGGCAAGGAAAAGCTGTAATGTACCTTTGCATTTTTCTCCCAAACGAAGGACACTAGAATGAAAATTTTAAAGCCTCCTGTTAGTGCTTCATCTACACGTTATAGCCCTGAATTTTCCAATGCCTATCTCTTTGCAAAAGAGAGATATCGGCAAGGAAAAGCAGCATTGTACTTTTGCATTTTTCTCCCAAACGAAAGACACTAGAATGAAAATTTTAAAGCCTCCTATTAGTGCTTCATCTACACGTTATAGCCCTGAATTTTCCAATGCCTAGCTCTTTGCAAAAGAGAGATATCGGCAAGGAAAAGCTGTATTGTACCTTTGCATTTTTCTCCCAAACGAAAGACACTAGAATGAAAATTTTAAAGCCTCCTGTTAGTGCTTCATCTACACGTTATAGCCCTGAATTTTCCAATGCCTATCTCTTTGCAAAAGAGAGATATCGGCAAGGAAAAGCTGTATTGTACCTTTGCATGTTTCTCCCAAACGAAGGACACTAGAATGAAAATTTTAAAGCCTCCTATTAGTGCTTCATCTACACGTTATAGCCCTGAATTTTCCAATGCCTATCTCTTTGCAAAAGAGAGATATCGGCAAGGAAAAGCTGTATTGTACCTTTGCATTTTTCTCCCAAACGAAGGACACTAGAATGAAAATTTTAAAGCCTCCTGTTAGTGCTTCATCTACACGTTATAGCCCTGAATTTTCAAATGCCTATCTCTTTGCAAAAGAGAGATATCGGCAAGGAAAAGCTGTATTGTACCTTTGCATTTTTCTCCCAAACGAAAGACACTAGAATGAAAATTTTAAAGCCTCCTGTTAGTGCTTCATCTACACGTTATAGCCCTGAATTTTCCAATGCCTATCTCTTTGCAAAAGAGAGATATCGGCAAGGAAAAACTGTATTGTACCTTTGCATTTTTCTCCCAAACGAAAGACACTAGAATGAAAATTTTAAAGCCTCCTGTTAGTGCTTCATCTACACGTTATAGCCCTGAATTTTCCAATGCCTATCTCTTTGCAAAAGAGAGATATCGGCAAGGAAAAGCTGTATTGTACCTTTGCATTTTTCTCCCAAACGAAGGACACTAGAATGAAA
The DNA here is from genome assembly GCF_028390025.1 of Pseudophryne corroboree. Lineage (NCBI taxonomy): Eukaryota > Metazoa > Chordata > Amphibia > Anura > Myobatrachidae > Pseudophryne > Pseudophryne corroboree. The sequence goes on along the minus strand of NW_026967485.1, from coordinate 1,410,653 downwards.
ATTTTAAAGCCTCCTGTTAGTGCTTCATCTACACGTTATAGCCCTGAATTTTCCAATGCCTATCTCTTAGCAAAAGAGAGATATCAGCAAGGAAAAGCTGTATTGTACCTTTGCATTTTTCTCCCAAACGAAAGACACTAGAATGAAAATTTTAAAGCCTCCTGTTAGTGCTTCATATACACTTTATAGCCCTGAATTTTCTCATGCCTATCTCTTTGCAAAAGAGAGATATCGGCAAGGAAAAGCTGCATTGTACTTTTACATTTTTCTCCCAAACGAAAGACACTAGAATGAAAATTTTAAAGCCTCCTGTTAGTGCTTCAGATGAAGCACTAACAGGAGGCTTTAAAATATCGGCAATAGCCCTGAATTTTCCAATGCCTATCTCTTTGCAAAAGAGAGATATCGGCAAGGAAAAGCGGCATTGTACTTTTACATTTTTCTCCCAAACGAAAGACACTAGAATGAAAATTTTAAAGCCTCCTTTTAGTGCTTCATCTACACGTAATAGCCCTGAATTTTCCAATGCCTATCTCTTTGCAAAAGAGAGATATCGGCAAGGAAATGCTGTATTGTACCTTTGCATTTTTCTCCCAAACGAAAGACACTAGAATGAAAATTTTAAAGCCTCCTGTTAGTGCTTCATCTACACGTTATAGCCCTGAATTTTCCAATGCCTAGCTCTTTGCAAAAGAGAGATATTGGCAAGGAAAAGCTGTAATGTACCTTTGCATTTTTCTCCCAAACGAAGGACACTAGAATGAAAATTTTAAAGCCTCCTGTTAGTGCTTCATCTACACGTTATAGCCCTGAATTTTCCAATGCCTATCTCTTTGCAAAAGAGAGATATCGGCAAGGAAAAGCAGCATTGTACTTTTGCATTTTTCTCCCAAACGAAAGACACTAGAATGAAAATTTTAAAGCCTCCTATTAGTGCTTCATCTACACGTTATAGCCCTGAATTTTCCAATGCCTAGCTCTTTGCAAAAGAGAGATATCGGCAAGGAAAAGCTGTATTGTACCTTTGCATTTTTCTCCCAAACGAAAGACACTAGAATGAAAATTTTAAAGCCTCCTGTTAGTGCTTCATCTACACGTTATAGCCCTGAATTTTCCAATGCCTATCTCTTTGCAAAAGAGAGATATCGGCAAGGAAAAGCTGTATTGTACCTTTGCATGTTTCTCCCAAACGAAGGACACTAGAATGAAAATTTTAAAGCCTCCTATTAGTGCTTCATCTACACGTTATAGCCCTGAATTTTCCAATGCCTATCTCTTTGCAAAAGAGAGATATCGGCAAGGAAAAGCTGTATTGTACCTTTGCATTTTTCTCCCAAACGAAGGACACTAGAATGAAAATTTTAAAGCCTCCTGTTAGTGCTTCATCTACACGTTATAGCCCTGAATTTTCAAATGCCTATCTCTTTGCAAAAGAGAGATATCGGCAAGGAAAAGCTGTATTGTACCTTTGCATTTTTCTCCCAAACGAAAGACACTAGAATGAAAATTTTAAAGCCTCCTGTTAGTGCTTCATCTACACGTTATAGCCCTGAATTTTCCAATGCCTATCTCTTTGCAAAAGAGAGATATCGGCAAGGAAAAACTGTATTGTACCTTTGCATTTTTCTCCCAAACGAAAGACACTAGAATGAAAATTTTAAAGCCTCCTGTTAGTGCTTCATCTACACGTTATAGCCCTGAATTTTCCAATGCCTATCTCTTTGCAAAAGAGAGATATCGGCAAGGAAAAGCTGTATTGTACCTTTGCATTTTTCTCCCAAACGAAGGACACTAGAATGAAAATTTTAAAGCCTCCTGTTAGTGCTTCATCTACACGTTATAGCCCTGAATTTTCCAATGCCTATCTCTTAGCAAAAGAGAGATATCAGCAAGGAAAAGCTGTATTGTACCTTTGCATTTTTCTCCCAAACGAAAGACACTAGAATGAAAATTTTAAAGCCTCCTGTTAGTGCTTCATATACACTTTATAGCCCTGAATTTTCTCATGCCTATCTCTTTGCAAAAGAGAGATATCGGCAAGGAAAAGCTGCATTGTACTTTTACATTTTTCTCCCAAACGAAAGACACTAGAATGAAAATTTTAAAGCCTCCTGTTAGTGCTTCATCTACACGTTATAGCCCTGAATTTTCCAATGCCTATCTCTTTGCAAAAGAGAGATATCGGCAAGGAAAAGCGGCATTGTACTTTTACATTTTTCTCCCAAACGAAAGACACTAGAATGAAAATTTTAAAGCCTCCTTTTAGTGCTTCATCTACACGTAATAGCCCTGAATTTTCCAATGCCTATCTCTTTGCAAAAGAGAGATATCGGCAAGGAAATGCTGTATTGTACCTTTGCATTTTTCTCCCAAACGAAAGACACTAGAATGAAAATTTTAAAGCCTCCTGTTAGTGCTTCATCTACACGTTATAGCCCTGAATTTTCCAATGCCTAGCTCTTTGCAAAAGAGAGATATTGGCAAGGAAAAGCTGTAATGTACCTTTGCATTTTTCTCCCAAACGAAGGACACTAGAATGAAAATTTTAAAGCCTCCTGTTAGTGCTTCATCTACACGTTATAGCCCTGAATTTTCCAATGCCTATCTCTTTGCAAAAGAGAGATATCGGCAAGGAAAAGCAGCATTGTACTTTTGCATTTTTCTCCCAAACGAAAGACACTAGAATGAAAATTTTAAAGCCTCCTATTAGTGCTTCATCTACACGTTATAGCCCTGAATTTTCCAATGCCTAGCTCTTTGCAAAAGAGAGATATCGGCAAGGAAAAGCTGTATTGTACCTTTGCATTTTTCTCCCAAACGAAAGACACTAGAATGAAAATTTTAAAGCCTCCTGTTAGTGCTTCATCTACACGTTATAGCCCTGAATTTTCCAATGCCTATCTCTTTGCAAAAGAGAGATATCGGCAAGGAAAAGCTGTATTGTACCTTTGCATGTTTCTCCCAAACGAAGGACACTAGAATGAAAATTTTAAAGCCTCCTATTAGTGCTTCATCTACACGTTATAGCCCTGAATTTTCCAATGCCTATCTCTTTGCAAAAGAGAGATATCGGCAAGGAAAAGCTGTATTGTACCTTTGCATTTTTCTCCCAAACGAAGGACACTAGAATGAAAATTTTAAAGCCTCCTGTTAGTGCTTCATCTACACGTTATAGCCCTGAATTTTCAAATGCCTATCTCTTTGCAAAAGAGAGATATCGGCAAGGAAAAGCTGTATTGTACCTTTGCATTTTTCTCCCAAACGAAAGACACTAGAATGAAAATTTTAAAGCCTCCTGTTAGTGCTTCATCTACACGTTATAGCCCTGAATTTTCCAATGCCTATCTCTTTGCAAAAGAGAGATATCGGCAAGGAAAAACTGTATTGTACCTTTGCATTTTTCTCCCAAACGAAAGACACTAGAATGAAAATTTTAAAGCCTCCTGTTAGTGCTTCATCTACACGTTATAGCCCTGAATTTTCCAATGCCTATCTCTTTGCAAAAGAGAGATATCGGCAAGGAAAAGCTGTATTGTACCTTTGCATTTTTCTCCCAAACGAAGGACACTAGAATGAAAATTTTAAAGCCTCCTGTTAGTGCTTCATCTACACGTTATAGCCCTGAATTTTCCAATGCCTATCTCTTAGCAAAAGAGAGATATCAGCAAGGAAAAGCTGTATTGTACCTTTGCATTTTTCTCCCAAACGAAAGACACTAGAATGAAAATTTTAAAGCCTCCTGTTAGTGCTTCATATACACTTTATAGCCCTGAATTTTCTCATGCCTATCTCTTTGCAAAAGAGAGATATCGGCAAGGAAAAGCTGCATTGTACTTTTACATTTTTCTCCCAAACGAAAGACACTAGAATGAAAATTTTAAAGCCTCCTGTTAGTGCTTCATCTACACGTTATAGCCCTGAATTTTCCAATGCCTATCTCTTTGCAAAAGAGAGATATCGGCAAGGAAAAGCGGCATTGTACTTTTACATTTTTCTCCCAAACGAAAGACACTAGAATGAAAATTTTAAAGCCTCCTTTTAGTGCTTCATCTACACGTAATAGCCCTGAATTTTCCAATGCCTATCTCTTTGCAAAAGAGAGATATCGGCAAGGAAATGCTGTATTGTACCTTTGCATTTTTCTCCCAAACGAAAGACACTAGAATGAAAATTTTAAAGCCTCCTGTTAGTGCTTCATCTACACGTTATAGCCCTGAATTTTCCAATGCCTAGCTCTTTGCAAAAGAGAGATATTGGCAAGGAAAAGCTGTAATGTACCTTTGCATTTTTCTCCCAAACGAAGGACACTAGAATGAAAATTTTAAAGCCTCCTGTTAGTGCTTCATCTACACGTTATAGCCCTGAATTTTCCAATGCCTATCTCTTTGCAAAAGAGAGATATCGGCAAGGAAAAGCAGCATTGTACTTTTGCATTTTTCTCCCAAACGAAAGACACTAGAATGAAAATTTTAAAGCCTCCTATTAGTGCTTCATCTACACGTTATAGCCCTGAATTTTCCAATGCCTAGCTCTTTGCAAAAGAGAGATATCGGCAAGGAAAAGCTGTATTGTACCTTTGCATTTTTCTCCCAAACGAAAGACACTAGAATGAAAATTTTAAAGCCTCCTGTTAGTGCTTCATCTACACGTTATAGCCCTGAATTTTCCAATGCCTATCTCTTTGCAAAAGAGAGATATCGGCAAGGAAAAGCTGTATTGTACCTTTGCATGTTTCTCCCAAACGAAGGACACTAGAATGAAAATTTTAAAGCCTCCTATTAGTGCTTCATCTACACGTTATAGCCCTGAATTTTCCAATGCCTATCTCTTTGCAAAAGAGAGATATCGGCAAGGAAAAGCTGTATTGTACCTTTGCATTTTTCTCCCAAACGAAGGACACTAGAATGAAAATTTTAAAGCCTCCTGTTAGTGCTTCATCTACACGTTATAGCCCTGAATTTTCAAATGCCTATCTCTTTGCAAAAGAGAGATATCGGCAAGGAAAAGCATTATTTTACCTTTGCATTTTTCTCCCAAACGAAAGACACTAGAATGAAAATTTTAAAGCCTCCTGTTAGTGCTTCATCTACACGTTATAGCCCTGAATTTTCCAATGCCTATCTCTTTGCAAAAGAGAGATATCGGCAAGGAAAAACTGTATTGTACCTTTGCATTTTTCTCCCAAACGAAAGACACTAGAATGAAAATTTTAAAGCCTCCTGTTAGTGCTTCATCTACACGTTATAGCCCTGAATTTTCCAATGCCTATCTCTTTGCAAAAGAGAGATATCGGCAAGGAAAAGCTGTATTGTACCTTTGCATTTTTCTCCCAAACGAAGGACACTAGAATGAAAATTTTAAATCCTCCTGTTAGTGCTTCATCTACACGTTATAGCCCTGAATTTTCCAATGCCTATCTCTTAGCAAAAGAGAGATATCAGCAAGGAAAAGCTGTATTGTACCTTTGCATTTTTCTCCCAAACGAAAGACACTAGAATGAAAATTTTAAAGCCTCCTGTTAGTGCTTCATATACACTTTATAGCCCTGAATTTTCTCATGCCTATCTCTTTGCAAAAGAGAGATATCGGCAAGGAAAAGCTGCATTGTACTTTTACATTTTTCTCCCAAACGAAAGACACTAGAATGAAAATTTTAAAGCCTCCTGTTAGTGCTTCATCTACACGTTATAGCCCTGAATTTTCCAATGCCTATCTCTTTGCAAAAGAGAGATATCGGCAAGGAAAAGCGGCATTGTACTTTTACATTTTTCTCCCAAACGAAAGACACTAGAATGAAAATTTTAAAGCCTCCTTTTAGTGCTTCATCTACACGTAATAGCCCTGAATTTTCCAATGCCTATCTCTTTGCAAAAGAGAGATATCGGCAAGGAAATGCTGTATTGTACCTTTGCATTTTTCTCCCAAACGAAAGACACTAGAATGAAAATTTTAAAGCCTCCTGTTAGTGCTTCATCTACACGTTATAGCCCTGAATTTTCCAATGCCTAGCTCTTTGCAAAAGAGAGATATTGGCAAGGAAAAGCTGTAATGTACCTTTGCATTTTTCTCCCAAACGAAGGACACTAGAATGAAAATTTTAAAGCCTCCTGTTAGTGCTTCATCTACACGTTATAGCCCTGAATTTTCCAATGCCTATCTCTTTGCAAAAGAGAGATATCGGCAAGGAAAAGCAGCATTGTACTTTTGCATTTTTCTCCCAAACGAAAGACACTAGAATGAAAATTTTAAAGCCTCCTATTAGTGCTTCATCTACACGTTATAGCCCTGAATTTTCCAATGCCTAGCTCTTTGCAAAAGAGAGATATCGGCAAGGAAAAGCTGTATTGTACCTTTGCATTTTTCTCCCAAACGAAAGACACTAGAATGAAAATTTTAAAGCCTCCTGTTAGTGCTTCATCTACACGTTATAGCCCTGAATTTTCCAATGCCTATCTCTTTGCAAAAGAGAGATATCGGCAAGGAAAAGCTGTATTGTACCTTTGCATGTTTCTCCCAAACGAAGGACACTAGAATGAAAATTTTAAAGCCTCCTATTAGTGCTTCATCTACACGTTATAGCCCTGAATTTTCCAATGCCTATCTCTTTGCAAAAGAGAGATATCGGCAAGGAAAAGCTGTATTGTACCTTTGCATTTTTCTCCCAAACGAAGGACACTAGAATGAAAATTTTAAAGCCTCCTGTTAGTGCTTCATCTACACGTTATAGCCCTGAATTTTCAAATGCCTATCTCTTTGCAAAAGAGAGATATCGGCAAGGAAAAGCTGTATTGTACCTTTGCATTTTTCTCCCAAACGAAAGACACTAGAATGAAAATTTTAAAGCCTCCTGTTAGTGCTTCATCTACACGTTATAGCCCTGAATTTTCCAATGCCTATCTCTTTGCAAAAGAGAGATATCGGCAAGGAAAAACTGTATTGTACCTTTGCATTTTTCTCCCAAACGAAAGACACTAGAATGAAAATTTTAAAGCCTCCTGTTAGTGCTTCATCTACACGTTATAGCCCTGAATTTTCCAATGCCTATCTCTTTGCAAAAGAGAGATATCGGCAAGGAAAAGCTGTATTGTACCTTTGCATTTTTCTCCCAAACGAAGGACACTAGAATGAAAATTTTAAATCCTCCTGTTAGTGCTTCATCTACACGTTATAGCCCTGAATTTTCCAATGCCTATCTCTTAGCAAAAGAGAGATATCAGCAAGGAAAAGCTGTATTGTACCTTTGCATTTTTCTCCCAAACGAAAGACACTAGAATGAAAATTTTAAAGCCTCCTGTTAGTGCTTCATCTACACGTTATAGCCCTGAATTTTCCAATGCCTATCTCTTTGCAAAAGAGAGATATCGGCAAGGAAAAGCGGCATTGTACTTTTACATTTTTCTCCCAAACGAAAGACACTAGAATGAAAATTTTAAAGCCTCCTTTTAGTGCTTCATCTACACGTAATAGCCCTGAATTTTCCAATGCCTATCTCTTTGCAAAAGAGAGATATCGGCAAGGAAATGCTGTATTGTACCTTTGCATTTTTCTCCCAAACGAAAGACACTAGAATGAAAATTTTAAAGCCTCCTGTTAGTGCTTCATCTACACGTTATAGCCCTGAATTTTCCAATGCCTAGCTCTTTGCAAAAGAGAGATATTGGCAAGGAAAAGCTGTAATGTACCTTTGCATTTTTCTCCCAAACGAAGGACACTAGAATGAAAATTTTAAAGCCTCCTGTTAGTGCTTCATCTACACGTTATAGCCCTGAATTTTCCAATGCCTATCTCTTTGCAAAAGAGAGATATCGGCAAGGAAAAGCAGCATTGTACTTTTGCATTTTTCTCCCAAACGAAAGACACTAGAATGAAAATTTTAAAGCCTCCTATTAGTGCTTCATCTACACGTTATAGCCCTGAATTTTCCAATGCCTAGCTCTTTGCAAAAGAGAGATATCGGCAAGGAAAAGCTGTATTGTACCTTTGCATTTTTCTCCCAAACGAAAGACACTAGAATGAAAATTTTAAAGCCTCCTGTTAGTGCTTCATCTACACGTTATAGCCCTGAATTTTCCAATGCCTATCTCTTTGCAAAAGAGAGATATCGGCAAGGAAAAGCTGTATTGTACCTTTGCATGTTTCTCCCAAACGAAGGACACTAGAATGAAAATTTTAAAGCCTCCTATTAGTGCTTCATCTACACGTTATAGCCCTGAATTTTCCAATGCCTATCTCTTTGCAAAAGAGAGATATCGGCAAGGAAAAGCTGTATTGTACCTTTGCATTTTTCTCCCAAACGAAGGACACTAGAATGAAAATTTTAAAGCCTCCTGTTAGTGCTTCATCTACACGTTATAGCCCTGAATTTTCAAATGCCTATCTCTTTGCAAAAGAGAGATATCGGCAAGGAAAAGCTGTATTGTACCTTTGCATTTTTCTCCCAAACGAAAGACACTAGAATGAAAATTTTAAAGCCTCCTGTTAGTGCTTCATCTACACGTTATAGCCCTGAATTTTCCAATGCCTATCTCTTTGCAAAAGAGAGATATCGGCAAGGAAAAACTGTATTGTACCTTTGCATTTTTCTCCCAAACGAAGGACACTAGAATGAAAATTTTAAAGCCTCCTGTTAGTGCTTCAGATGAAGCACTAACAGGAGGCTTTAAAATATCGGCAATAGCCCTGAATTTTCCAATGCCTATCTCTTTGCAAAAGAGAGATATCGGCAAGGAAAAGCGGCATTGTACTTTTACATTTTTCTCCCAAACGAAAGACACTAGAATGAAAATTTTAAAGCCTCCTTTTAGTGCTTCATCTACACGTAATAGCCCTGAATTTTCCAATGCCTATCTCTTTGCAAAAGAGAGATATCGGCAAGGAAATGCTGTATTGTACCTTTGCATTTTTCTCCCAAACGAAAGACACTAGAATGAAAATTTTAAAGCCTCCTGTTAGTGCTTCATCTACACGTTATAGCCCTGAATTTTCCAATGCCTAGCTCTTTGCAAAAGAGAGATATTGGCAAGGAAAAGCTGTAATGTACCTTTGCATTTTTCTCCCAAACGAAGGACACTAGAATGAAAATTTTAAAGCCTCCTGTTAGTGCTTCATCTACACGTTATAGCCCTGAATTTTCCAATGCCTATCTCTTTGCAAAAGAGAGATATCGGCAAGGAAAAGCAGCATTGTACTTTTGCATTTTTCTCCCAAACGAAAGACACTAGAATGAAAATTTTAAAGCCTCCTATTAGTGCTTCATCTACACGTTATAGCCCTGAATTTTCCAATGCCTAGCTCTTTGCAAAAGAGAGATATCGGCAAGGAAAAGCTGTATTGTACCTTTGCATTTTTCTCCCAAACGAAAGACACTAGAATGAAAATTTTAAAGCCTCCTGTTAGTGCTTCATCTACACGTTATAGCCCTGAATTTTCCAATGCCTATCTCTTTGCAAAAGAGAGATATCGGCAAGGAAAAGCTGTATTGTACCTTTGCATGTTTCTCCCAAACGAAGGACACTAGAATGAAAATTTTAAAGCCTCCTATTAGTGCTTCATCTACACGTTATAGCCCTGAATTTTCCAATGCCTATCTCTTTGCAAAAGAGAGATATCGGCAAGGAAAAGCTGTATTGTACCTTTGCATTTTTCTCCCAAACGAAGGACACTAGAATGAAAATTTTAAAGCCTCCTGTTAGTGCTTCATCTACACGTTATAGCCCTGAATTTTCAAATGCCTATCTCTTTGCAAAAGAGAGATATCGGCAAGGAAAAGCTGTATTGTACCTTTGCATTTTTCTCCCAAACGAAAGACACTAGAATGAAAATTTTAAAGCCTCCTGTTAGTGCTTCATCTACACGTTATAGCCCTGAATTTTCCAATGCCTATCTCTTTGCAAAAGAGAGATATCGGCAAGGAAAAACTGTATTGTACCTTTGCATTTTTCTCCCAAACGAAAGACACTAGAATGAAAATTTTAAAGCCTCCTGTTAGTGCTTCATCTACACGTTATAGCCCTGAATTTTCCAATGCCTATCTCTTTGCAAAAGAGAGATATCGGCAAGGAAAAGCTGTATTGTACCTTTGCATTTTTCTCCCAAACGAAGGACACTAGAATGAAAATTTTAAAGCCTCCTGTTAGTGCTTCATCTACACGTTATAGCCCTGAATTTTCCAATGCCTATCTCTTAGCAAAAGAGAGATATCAGCAAGGAAAAGCTGTATTGTACCTTTGCATTTTTCTCCCAAACGAAAGACACTAGAATGAAAATTTTAAAGCCTCCTGTTAGTGCTTCATATACACTTTATAGCCCTGAATTTTCTCATGCCTATCTCTTTGCAAAAGAGAGATATCGGCAAGGAAAAGCTGCATTGTACTTTTACATTTTTCTCCCAAACGAAAGACACTAGAATGAAAATTTTAAAGCCTCCTGTTAGTGCTTCATCTACACGTTATAGCCCTGAATTTTCCAATGCCTATCTCTTTGCAAAAGAGAGATATCGGCAAGGAAAAGCGGCATTGTACTTTTACATTTTTCTCCCAAACGAAAGACACTAGAATGAAAATTTTAAAGCCTCCTTTTAGTGCTTCATCTACACGTAATAGCCCTGAATTTTCCAATGCCTATCTCTTTGCAAAAGAGAGATATCGGCAAGGAAATGCTGTATTGTACCTTTGCATTTTTCTCCCAAACGAAAGACACTAGAATGAAAATTTTAAAGCCTCCTGTTAGTGCTTCATCTACACGTTATAGCCCTGAATTTTCCAATGCCTAGCTCTTTGCAAAAGAGAGATATTGGCAAGGAAAAGCTGTAATGTACCTTTGCATTTTTCTCCCAAACGAAGGACACTAGAATGAAAATTTTAAAGCCTCCTGTTAGTGCTTCATCTACACGTTATAGCCCTGAATTTTCCAATGCCTATCTCTTTGCAAAAGAGAGATATCGGCAAGGAAAAGCAGCATTGTACTTTTGCATTTTTCTCCCAAACGAAAGACACTAGAATGAAAATTTTAAAGCCTCCTATTAGTGCTTCATCTACACGTTATAGCCCTGAATTTTCCAATGCCTAGCTCTTTGCAAAAGAGAGATATCGGCAAGGAAAAGCTGTATTGTACCTTTGCATTTTTCTCCCAAACGAAAGACACTAGAATGAAAATTTTAAAGCCTCCTGTTAGTGCTTCATCTACACGTTATAGCCCTGAATTTTCCAATGCCTATCTCTTTGCAAAAGAGAGATATCGGCAAGGAAAAGCTGTATTGTACCTTTGCATGTTTCTCCCAAACGAAGGACACTAGAATGAAAATTTTAAAGCCTCCTATTAGTGCTTCATCTACACGTTATAGCCCTGAATTTTCCAATGCCTATCTCTTTGCAAAAGAGAGATATCGGCAAGGAAAAGCTGTATTGTACCTTTGCATTTTTCTCCCAAACGAAGGACACTAGAATGAAAATTTTAAAGCCTCCTGTTAGTGCTTCATCTACACGTTATAGCCCTGAATTTTCAAATGCCTATCTCTTTGCAAAAGAGAGATATCGGCAAGGAAAAGCATTATTTTACCTTTGCATTTTTCTCCCAAACGAAAGACACTAGAATGAAAATTTTAAAGCCTCCTGTTAGTGCTTCATCTACACGTTATAGCCCTGAATTTTCCAATGCCTATCTCTTTGCAAAAGAGAGATATCGGCAAGGAAAAACTGTATTGTACCTTTGCATTTTTCTCCCAAACGAAAGACACTAGAATGAAAATTTTAAAGCCTCCTGTTAGTGCTTCATCTACACGTTATAGCCCTGAATTTTCCAATGCCTATCTCTTTGCAAAAGAGAGATATCGGCAAGGAAAAGCTGTATTGTACCTTTGCATTTTTCTCCCAAACGAAGGACACTAGAATGAAAATTTTAAATCCTCCTGTTAGTGCTTCATCTACACGTTATAGCCCTGAATTTTCCAATGCCTATCTCTTAGCAAAAGAGAGATATCAGCAAGGAAAAGCTGTATTGTACCTTTGCATTTTTCTCCCAAACGAAAGACACTAGAATGAAAATTTTAAAGCCTCCTGTTAGTGCTTCATATACACTTTATAGCCCTGAATTTTCTCATGCCTATCTCTTTGCAAAAGAGAGATATCGGCAAGGAAAAGCTGCATTGTACTTTTACATTTTTCTCCCAAACGAAAGACACTAGAATGAAAATTTTAAAGCCTCCTGTTAGTGCTTCATCTACACGTTATAGCCCTGAATTTTCCAATGCCTATCTCTTTGCAAAAGAGAGATATCGGCAAGGAAAAGCGGCATTGTACTTTTACATTTTTCTCCCAAACGAAAGACACTAGAATGAAAATTTTAAAGCCTCCTTTTAGTGCTTCATCTACACGTAATAGCCCTGAATTTTCCAATGCCTATCTCTTTGCAAAAGAGAGATATCGGCAAGGAAATGCTGTATTGTACCTTTGCATTTTTCTCCCAAACGAAAGACACTAGAATGAAAATTTTAAAGCCTCCTGTTAGTGCTTCATCTACACGTTATAGCCCTGAATTTTCCAATGCCTAGCTCTTTGCAAAAGAGAGATATTGGCAAGGAAAAGCTGTAATGTACCTTTGCATTTTTCTCCCAAACGAAGGACACTAGAATGAAAATTTTAAAGCCTCCTGTTAGTGCTTCATCTACACGTTATAGCCCTGAATTTTCCAATGCCTATCTCTTTGCAAAAGAGAGATATCGGCAAGGAAAAGCAGCATTGTACTTTTGCATTTTTCTCCCAAACGAAAGACACTAGAATGAAAATTTTAAAGCCTCCTATTAGTGCTTCATCTACACGTTATAGCCCTGAATTTTCCAATGCCTAGCTCTTTGCAAAAGAGAGATATCGGCAAGGAAAAGCTGTATTGTACCTTTGCATTTTTCTCCCAAACGAAAGACACTAGAATGAAAATTTTAAAGCCTCCTGTTAGTGCTTCATCTACACGTTATAGCCCTGAATTTTCCAATGCCTATCTCTTTGCAAAAGAGAGATATCGGCAAGGAAAAGCTGTATTGTACCTTTGCATGTTTCTCCCAAACGAAGGACACTAGAATGAAAATTTTAAAGCCTCCTATTAGTGCTTCATCTACACGTTATAGCCCTGAATTTTCCAATGCCTATCTCTTTGCAAAAGAGAGATATCGGCAAGGAAAAGCTGTATTGTACCTTTGCATTTTTCTCCCAAACGAAGGACACTAGAATGAAAATTTTAAAGCCTCCTGTTAGTGCTTCATCTACACGTTATAGCCCTGAATTTTCAAATGCCTATCTCTTTGCAAAAGAGAGATATCGGCAAGGAAAAGCTGTATTGTACCTTTGCATTTTTCTCCCAAACGAAAGACACTAGAATGAAAATTTTAAAGCCTCCTGTTAGTGCTTCATCTACACGTTATAGCCCTGAATTTTCCAATGCCTATCTCTTTGCAAAAGAGAGATATCGGCAAGGAAAAACTGTATTGTACCTTTGCATTTTTCTCCCAAACGAAAGACACTAGAATGAAAATTTTAAAGCCTCCTGTTAGTGCTTCATCTACACGTTATAGCCCTGAATTTTCCAATGCCTATCTCTTTGCAAAAGAGAGATATCGGCAAGGAAAAGCTGTATTGTACCTTTGCATTTTTCTCCCAAACGAAGGACACTAGAATGAAAATTTTAAATCCTCCTGTTAGTGCTTCATCTACACGTTATAGCCCTGAATTTTCCAATGCCTATCTCTTAGCAAAAGAGAGATATCAGCAAGGAAAAGCTGTATTGTACCTTTGCATTTTTCTCCCAAACGAAAGACACTAGAATGAAAATTTTAAAGCCTCCTGTTAGTGCTTCATCTACACGTTATAGCCCTGAATTTTCCAATGCCTATCTCTTTGCAAAAGAGAGATATCGGCAAGGAAAAGCGGCATTGTACTTTTACATTTTTCTCCCAAACGAAAGACACTAGAATGAAAATTTTAAAGCCTCCTTTTAGTGCTTCATCTACACGTAATAGCCCTGAATTTTCCAATGCCTATCTCTTTGCAAAAGAGAGATATCGGCAAGGAAATGCTGTATTGTACCTTTGCATTTTTCTCCCAAACGAAAGACACTAGAATGAAAATTTTAAAGCCTCCTGTTAGTGCTTCATCTACACGTTATAGCCCTGAATTTTCCAATGCCTAGCTCTTTGCAAAAGAGAGATATTGGCAAGGAAAAGCTGTAATGTACCTTTGCATTTTTCTCCCAAACGAAGGACACTAGAATGAAAATTTTAAAGCCTCCTGTTAGTGCTTCATCTACACGTTATAGCCCTGAATTTTCCAATGCCTATCTCTTTGCAAAAGAGAGATATCGGCAAGGAAAAGCTGTATTGTACCTTTGCATTTTTCTCCCAAACGAAGGACACTAGAATGAAAATTTTAAATCCTCCTGTTAGTGCTTCATCTACACGTTATAGCCCTGAATTTTCCAATGCCTATCTCTTAGCAAAAGAGAGATATCAGCAAGGAAAAGCTGTATTGTACCTTTGCATTTTTCTCCCAAACGAAAGACACTAGAATGAAAATTTTAAAGCCTCCTGTTAGTGCTTCATATACACTTTATAGCCCTGAATTTTCTCATGCCTATCTCTTTGCAAAAGAGAGATATCGGCAAGGAAAAGCTGCATTGTACTTTTACATTTTTCTCCCAAACGAAAGACACTAGAATGAAAAGTTTAAAGCCTCCTGTTAGTGCTTCATCTACACGTTATAGCCCTGAATTTTCCAATGCCTATCTCTTTGCAAAAGAGAGATATCGGCAAGGAAAAGCGGCATTGTACTTTTACATTTTTCTCCCAAACGAAAGACACTAGAATGAAAATTTTAAAGCCTCCTTTTAGTGCTTCATCTACACGTAATAGCCCTGAATTTTCCAATGCCTATCTCTTTGCAAAAGAGAGATATCGGCAAGGAAATGCTGTATTGTACCTTTGCATTTTTCTCCCAAACGAAAGACACTAGAATGAAAATTTTAAAGCCTCCTGTTAGTGCTTCATCTACACGTTATAGCCCTGAATTTTCCAATGCCTAGCTCTTTGCAAAAGAGAGATATTGGCAAGGAAAAGCTGTAATGTACCTTTGCATTTTTCTCCCAAACGAAGGACACTAGAATGAAAATTTTAAAGCCTCCTGTTAGTGCTTCATCTACACGTTATAGCCCTGAATTTTCCAATGCCTATCTCTTTGCAAAAGAGAGATATCGGCAAGGAAAAGCAGCATTGTACTTTTGCATTTTTCTCCCAAACGAAAGACACTAGAATGAAAATTTTAAAGCCTCCTATTAGTGCTTCATCTACACGTTATAGCCCTGAATTTTCCAATGCCTAGCTCTTTGCAAAAGAGAGATATCGGCAAGGAAAAGCTGTATTGTACCTTTGCATTTTTCTCCCAAACGAAAGACACTAGAATGAAAATTTTAAAGCCTCCTGTTAGTGCTTCATCTACACGTTATAGCCCTGAATTTTCCAATGCCTATCTCTTTGCAAAAGAGAGATATCGGCAAGGAAAAGCTGTATTGTACCTTTGCATGTTTCTCCCAAACGAAGGACACTAGAATGAAAATTTTAAAGCCTCCTATTAGTGCTTCATCTACACGTTATAGCCCTGAATTTTCCAATGCCTATCTCTTTGCAAAAGAGAGATATCGGCAAGGAAAAGCTGTATTGTACCTTTGCATTTTTCTCCCAAACGAAGGACACTAGAATGAAAATTTTAAAGCCTCCTGTTAGTGCTTCATCTACACGTTATAGCCCTGAATTTTCAAATGCCTATCTCTTTGCAAAAGAGAGATATCGGCAAGGAAAAGCTGTATTGTACCTTTGCATTTTTCTCCCAAACGAAAGACACTAGAATGAAAATTTTAAAGCCTCCTGTTAGTGCTTCATCTACACGTTATAGCCCTGAATTTTCCAATGCCTATCTCTTTGCAAAAGAGAGATATCGGCAAGGAAAAACTGTATTGTACCTTTGCATTTTTCTCCCAAACGAAAGACACTAGAATGAAAATTTTAAAGCCTCCTGTTAGTGCTTCATCTACACGTTATAGCCCTGAATTTTCCAATGCCTATCTCTTTGCAAAAGAGAGATATCGGCAAGGAAAAGCTGTATTGTACCTTTGCATTTTTCTCCCAAACGAAGGACACTAGAATGAAAATTTTAAATCCTCCTGTTAGTGCTTCATCTACACGTTATAGCCCTGAATTTTCCAATGCCTATCTCTTAGCAAAAGAGAGATATCAGCAAGGAAAAGCTGTATTGTACCTTTGCATTTTTCTCCCAAACGAAAGACACTAGAATGAAAATTTTAAAGCCTCCTGTTAGTGCTTCATCTACACGTTATAGCCCTGAATTTTCCAATGCCTATCTCTTTGCAAAAGAGAGATATCGGCAAGGAAAAGCGGCATTGTACTTTTACATTTTTCTCCCAAACGAAAGACACTAGAATGAAAATTTTAAAGCCTCCTTTTAGTGCTTCATCTACACGTAATAGCCCTGAATTTTCCAATGCCTATCTCTTTGCAAAAGAGAGATATCGGCAAGGAAATGCTGTATTGTACCTTTGCATTTTTCTCCCAAACGAAAGACACTAGAATGAAAATTTTAAAGCCTCCTGTTAGTGCTTCATCTACACGTTATAGCCCTGAATTTTCCAATGCCTAGCTCTTTGCAAAAGAGAGATATTGGCAAGGAAAAGCTGTAATGTACCTTTGCATTTTTCTCCCAAACGAAGGACACTAGAATGAAAATTTTAAAGCCTCCTGTTAGTGCTTCATCTACACGTTATAGCCCTGAATTTTCCAATGCCTATCTCTTTGCAAAAGAGAGATATCGGCAAGGAAAAGCAGCATTGTACTTTTGCATTTTTCTCCCAAACGAAAGACACTAGAATGAAAATTTTAAAGCCTCCTATTAGTGCTTCATCTACACGTTATAGCCCTGAATTTTCCAATGCCTAGCTCTTTGCAAAAGAGAGATATCGGCAAGGAAAAGCTGTATTGTACCTTTGCATTTTTCTCCCAAACGAAAGACACTAGAATGAAAATTTTAAAGCCTCCTGTTAGTGCTTCATCTACACGTTATAGCCCTGAATTTTCCAATGCCTATCTCTTTGCAAAAGAGAGATATCGGCAAGGAAAAGCTGTATTGTACCTTTGCATGTTTCTCCCAAACGAAGGACACTAGAATGAAAATTTTAAAGCCTCCTATTAGTGCTTCATCTACACGTTATAGCCCTGAATTTTCCAATGCCTATCTCTTTGCAAAAGAGAGATATCGGCAAGGAAAAGCTGTATTGTACCTTTGCATTTTTCTCCCAAACGAAGGACACTAGAATGAAAATTTTAAAGCCTCCTGTTAGTGCTTCATCTACACGTTATAGCCCTGAATTTTCAAATGCCTATCTCTTTGCAAAAGAGAGATATCGGCAAGGAAAAGCTGTATTGTACCTTTGCATTTTTCTCCCAAACGAAAGACACTAGAATGAAAATTTTAAAGCCTCCTGTTAGTGCTTCATCTACACGTTATAGCCCTGAATTTTCCAATGCCTATCTCTTTGCAAAAGAGAGATATCGGCAAGGAAAAACTGTATTGTACCTTTGCATTTTTCTCCCAAACGAAAGACACTAGAATGAAAATTTTAAAGCCTCCTGTTAGTGCTTCATCTACACGTTATAGCCCTGAATTTTCCAATGCCTATCTCTTTGCAAAAGAGAGATATCGGCAAGGAAAAGCTGTATTGTACCTTTGCATTTTTCTCCCAAACGAAGGACACTAGAATGAAAATTTTAAAGCCTCCTGTTAGTGCTTCATCTACACGTTATAGCCCTGAATTTTCCAATGCCTATCTCTTAGCAAAAGAGAGATATCAGCAAGGAAAAGCTGTATTGTACCTTTGCATTTTTCTCCCAAACGAAAGACACTAGAATGAAAATTTTAAAGCCTCCTGTTAGTGCTTCATATACACTTTATAGCCCTGAATTTTCTCATGCCTATCTCTTTGCAAAAGAGAGATATCGGCAAGGAAAAGCTGCATTGTACTTTTACATTTTTCTCCCAAACGAAAGACACTAGAATGAAAATTTTAAAGCCTCCTGTTAGTGCTTCATCTACACGTTATAGCCCTGAATTTTCCAATGCCTATCTCTTTGCAAAAGAGAGATATCGGCAAGGAAAAGCGGCATTGTACTTTTACATTTTTCTCCCAAACGAAAGACACTAGAATGAAAATTTTAAAGCCTCCTTTTAGTGCTTCATCTACACGTAATAGCCCTGAATTTTCCAATGCCTATCTCTTTGCAAAAGAGAGATATCGGCAAGGAAATGCTGTATTGTACCTTTGCATTTTTCTCCCAAACGAAAGACACTAGAATGAAAATTTTAAAGCCTCCTGTTAGTGCTTCATCTACACGTTATAGCCCTGAATTTTCCAATGCCTAGCTCTTTGCAAAAGAGAGATATTGGCAAGGAAAAGCTGTAATGTACCTTTGCATTTTTCTCCCAAACGAAGGACACTAGAATGAAAATTTTAAAGCCTCCTGTTAGTGCTTCATCTACACGTTATAGCCCTGAATTTTCCAATGCCTATCTCTTTGCAAAAGAGAGATATCGGCAAGGAAAAGCAGCATTGTACTTTTGCATTTTTCTCCCAAACGAAAGACACTAGAATGAAAATTTTAAAGCCTCCTATTAGTGCTTCATCTACACGTTATAGCCCTGAATTTTCCAATGCCTAGCTCTTTGCAAAAGAGAGATATCGGCAAGGAAAAGCTGTATTGTACCTTTGCATTTTTCTCCCAAACGAAAGACACTAGAATGAAAATTTTAAAGCCTCCTGTTAGTGCTTCATCTACACGTTATAGCCCTGAATTTTCCAATGCCTATCTCTTTGCAAAAGAGAGATATCGGCAAGGAAAAGCTGTATTGTACCTTTGCATGTTTCTCCCAAACGAAGGACACTAGAATGAAAATTTTAAAGCCTCCTATTAGTGCTTCATCTACACGTTATAGCCCAGATTTTTCCAATGCCTATCTCTTTGCAAAAGAGAGATATCGGCAAGGAAAAGCTGTATTGTACCTTTGCATTTTTCTCCCAAACGAAGGACACTAGAATGAAAATTTTAAAGCCTCCTGTTAGTGCTTCATCTACACGTTATAGCCCTGAATTTTCAAATGCCTATCTCTTTGCAAAAGAGAGATATCGGCAAGGAAAAGCTGTATTGTACCTTTGCATTTTTCTCCCAAATGAAAGACACTAGTATGAAAATTTTAAAGCCTCCTGTTAGTGCTTCATCTACACGTTATAGCCCTGAATTTTCCAATGCCTATCTCTTTGCAAAAGAGAGATATCGGCAAGGAAAAACTGTATTGTACCTTTGCATTTTTCTCCCAAACGAAAGACACTAGAATGAAAATTTTAAAGCCTCCTGTTAGTGCTTCATCTACACGTTATAGCCCTGAATTTTCCAATGCCTATCTCTTTGCAAAAGAGAGATATCGGCAAGGAAAAGCTGTATTGTACCTTTGCATTTTTCTCCCAAACGAAGGACACTAGAATGAAAATTTTAAAGCCTCCTGTTAGTGCTTCATCTACACGTTATAGCCCTGAATTTTCCAATGCCTATCTCTTAGCAAAAGAGAGATATCAGCAAGGAAAAGCTGTATTGTACCTTTGCATTTTTCTCCCAAACGAAAGACACTAGAATGAAAATTTTAAAGCCTCCTGTTAGTGCTTCATATACACTTTATAGCCCTGAATTTTCTCATGCCTATCTCTTTGCAAAAGAGAGATATCGGCAAGGAAAAGCTGCATTGTACTTTTACATTTTTCTCCCAAACGAAAGACACTAGAATGAAAATTTTAAAGCCTCCTGTTAGTGCTTCATCTACACGTTATAGCCCTGAATTTTCCAATGCCTATCTCTTTGCAAAAGAGAGATATCGGCAAGGAAAAGCGGCATTGTACTTTTACATTTTTCTCCCAAACGAAAGACACTAGAATGAAAATTTTAAAGCCTCCTTTTAGTGCTTCATCTACACGTAATAGCCCTGAATTTTCCAATGCCTATCTCTTTGCAAAAGAGAGATATCGGCAAGGAAATGCTGTATTGTACCTTTGCATTTTTCTCCCAAACGAAAGACACTAGAATGAAAATTTTAAAGCCTCCTGTTAGTGCTTCATCTACACGTTATAGCCCTGAATTTTCCAATGCCTAGCTCTTTGCAAAAGAGAGATATTGGCAAGGAAAAGCTGTAATGTACCTTTGCATTTTTCTCCCAAACGAAGGACACTAGAATGAAAATTTTAAAGCCTCCTGTTAGTGCTTCATCTACACGTTATAGCCCTGAATTTTCCAATGCCTATCTCTTTGCAAAAGAGAGATATCGGCAAGGAAAAGCAGCATTGTACTTTTGCATTTTTCTCCCAAACGAAAGACACTAGAATGAAAATTTTAAAGCCTCCTATTAGTGCTTCATCTACACGTTATAGCCCTGAATTTTCCAATGCCTAGCTCTTTGCAAAAGAGAGATATCGGCAAGGAAAAGCTGTATTGTACCTTTGCATTTTTCTCCCAAACGAAAGACACTAGAATGAAAATTTTAAAGCCTCCTGTTAGTGCTTCATCTACACGTTATATCCCTGAATTTTCCAATGCCTATCTCTTTGCAAAAGAGAGATATCGGCAAGGAAAAGCTGTATTGTACCTTTGCATGTTTCTCCCAAACGAAGGACACTAGAATGAAAATTTTAAAGCCTCCTATTAGTGCTTCATCTACACGTTATAGCCCTGAATTTTCCAATGCCTATCTCTTTGCAAAAGAGAGATATCGGCAAGGAAAAGCTGTATTGTACCTTTGCATTTTTCTCCCAAACGAAGGACACTAGAATGAAAATTTTAAAGCCTCCTGTTAGTGCTTCATCTACACGTTATAGCCCTGAATTTTCAAATGCCTATCTCTTTGCAAAAGAGAGATATCGGCAAGGAAAAGCTGTATTGTACCTTTGCATTTTTCTCCCAAACGAAAGACACTAGAATGAAAATTTTAAAGCCTCCTGTTAGTGCTTCATCTACACGTTATAGCCCTGAATTTTCCAATGCCTATCTCTTTGCAAAAGAGAGATATCGGCAAGGAAAAACTGTATTGTACCTTTGCATTTTTCTCCCAAACGAAAGACACTAGAATGAAAATTTTAAAGCCTCCTGTTAGTGCTTCATCTACACGTTATAGCCCTGAATTTTCCAATGCCTAGCTCTTTGCAAAAGAGAGATATTGGCAAGGAAAAGCTGTATTGTACCTTTGCATTTTTCTCCCAAACGAAAGACACTAGAATGAAAATTTTAAAGTCTACTGTTAGTGCTTCATCTACACGTTATAGCCCTGAATTTTCCAATGCCTAGCTCTTTGCAAAAGAGAGATATCGGCAAGGAAAAGCTGTATTGTACCTTTGCATTTTTCTCCCAAACGAAAGACACTAGAATGAAAATTTTAAAGCCTCCTGTTAGTGCTTCATCTACACGTTATAGCCCTGAATTTTCCAATGCCTATCTCTTTGCAAAAGAGAGATATCGGCAAGGAAAAGCTGTATTGTACCTTTGCATTTTTCTCCCAAACGAAAGACACTAGAATGAAAATTTTAAAGCCTCCTGTTAGTGCTTCATCTACACGTTATAGCCCTGAATTTTCCAATGCCTATCTCTTTGCAAAAGAGAGATATCGGCAAGGAAAAACTGTATTGTACCTTTGCATTTTTCTCCCAAACGAAAGACACTAGAATG
The DNA here is from genome assembly GCF_028390025.1 of Pseudophryne corroboree. NCBI lineage: Eukaryota > Metazoa > Chordata > Amphibia > Anura > Myobatrachidae > Pseudophryne > Pseudophryne corroboree. The sequence goes on along the minus strand of NW_026967485.1, from coordinate 1,388,848 downwards.
AAAATTTTAAAGCCTCCTGTTAGTGCTTCATCTACACGTTATAGCCCTGAATTTTCCAATGCCTATCTCTTTGCAAAAGAGAGATATCGGCAAGGAAAAGCTGTATTGTACCTTTGCATTTTTCTCCCAAACGAAGGACACTAGAATGAAAATTTTAAAGCCTCCTGTTAGTGCTTCATCTACACGTTATAGCCCTGAATTTTCCAATGCCTATCTCTTTGCAAAAGAGAGATATCGGCAAGGAAAAGCAGCATTGTACTTTTGCATTTTTCTCCCAAACGAAAGACACTAGAATGAAAATTTTAAAGCCTCCTATTAGTGCTTCATCTACACGTTATAGCCCTGAATTTTCCAATGCCTAGCTCTTTGCTAAAGAGAGATATCGGCAAGGAAAAGCTGTATTGTACCTTTGCATTTTTCTCCCAAACGAAAGACACTAGAATGAAAATTTTAAAGCCTCCTGTTAGTGCTTCATCTACACGTTATAGCCCTGAATTTTCCAATGCCTATCTCTTTGCAAAAGAGAGATATCGGCAAGGAAAAGCTGTATTGTACCTTTGCATGTTTCTCCCAAACGAAGGACACTAGAATGAAAATTTTAAAGCCTCCTATTAGTGCTTCATCTACACGTTATAGCCCTGAATTTTCCAATGCCTATCTCTTTGCAAAAGAGAGATATCGGCAAGGAAAAGCTGTATTGTACCTTTGCATTTTTCTCCCAAACGAAGGACACTAGAATGAAAATTTTAAAGCCTCCTGTTAGTGCTTCATCTACACGTTATAGCCCTGAATTTTCAAATGCCTATCTCTTTGCAAAAGAGAGATATCGGCAAGGAAAAGCTGTATTGTACCTTTGCATTTTTCTCCCAAACGAAAGACACTAGAATGAAAATTTTAAAGCCTCCTGTTAGTGCTTCATCTACACGTTATAGCCCTGAATTTTCCAATGCCTATCTCTTTGCAAAAGAGAGATATCGGCAAGGAAAAACTGTATTGTACCTTTGCATTTTTCTCCCAAACGAAAGACACTAGAATGAAAATTTTAAAGCCTCCTGTTAGTGCTTCATCTACACGTTATAGCCCTGAATTTTCCAATGCCTAGCTCTTTGCAAAAGAGAGATATTGGCAAGGAAAAGCTGTATTGTACCTTTGCATTTTTCTCCCAAACGAAAGACACTAGAATGAAAATTTTAAAGTCTACTGTTAGTGCTTCATCTACACGTTATAGCCCTGAATTTTCCAATGCCTAGCTCTTTGCAAAAGAGAGATATCGGCAAGGAAAAGCTGTATTGTACCTTTGCATTTTTCTCCCAAACGAAAGACACTAGAATGAAAATTTTAAAGCCTCCTGTTAGTGCTTCATCTACACGTTATAGCCCTGAATTTTCCAATGCCTATCTCTTTGCAAAAGAGAGATATCGGCAAGGAAAAGCTGTATTGTACCTTTGCATTTTTCTCCCAAACGAAGGACACTAGAATGAAAATTTTAAAGCCTCCTATTAGTGCTTCATCTACACGTTATAGCCCTGAATTTTCCAATGCCTATCTCTTTGCAAAAGAGAGATATCGGCAAGGAAAAGCTGTATTGTACCTTTGCATTTTTCTCCCAAACGAAGGACACTAGAATGAAAATTTTAAAGCCTCCTTTTAGTGCTTCATCTACACGTTATAGCCCTGAATTTTCCAATGCCTATCTCTTAGCAAAAGAGAGATATCGGCAAGGAAAAGCTGTATTGTACCTTTGCATTTTTCTCCCAAACGAAAGACACTAGAATGAAAATTTTAAAGCCTCCTGTTAGTGCTTCATATACACGTTATAGCCCTGAATTTTCCAATGCCTATCTCTTTGCAAAAGAGAGATATCGGCAAGGAAAAGCTGCATTGTACTTTTACATTTTTCTCCCAAACGAAAGACACTAGAATGAAAATTTTAAAGCCTCCTGTTAGTGCTTCATCTACACGTTATAGCCCTGAATTTTCCAATGCCTATCTCTTTGCAAAAGAGAGATATCGGCAAGGAAAAGCTGCATTGTACTTTTACATTTTTCTCCCAAACGAAAGACACTAGAATGAAAATTTTAAAGCCTCCTTTTAGTGCTTCATCTACACGTTATAGCCCTGAATTTTCCAATGCCTAGCTCTTTGCAAAAGAGAGATATTGGCAAGGAAAAGCTGTATTGTACCTTTGCATTTTTCTCCCAAACGAAGGACACTAGAATGAAAATTTTAAAGCCTCCTGTTAGTGCTTCATCTACACGTTATAGCCCTGAATTTTCCAATGCCTATCTCTTTGCAAAAGAGAGATATCGGCAAGGAAAAACTGTATTGTACCTTTGCATTTTTCTCCCGAACGAAAGACACTAGAATGAAAATTTTAAAGCCTCCTGTTAGTGCTTCATCTACACGTTATAGCCCTGAATTTTCCAATGCCTAGCTCTTTGCAAAAGAGAGATATCGGCAAGGAAAAGCTGTATTGTACCTTTGCATTTTTCTCCCAAACGAAAGACACTAGAATGAAAATTTTAAAGCCTCCTGTTAGTGCTTCATCTACACGTTATAGCCCTGAATTTTCCAATGCCTATCTCTTTGCAAAAGAGAGATATCGGCAAGGAAAAGCTGTATTGTACCTTTGCATGTTTCTCCCAAACGAAGGACACTAGAATGAAAATTTTAAAGCCTCCTATTAGTGCTTCATCTACACGTTATAGCCCTGAATTTTCCAATGCCTATCTCTTTGCAAAAGAGAGATATCGGCAAGGAAAAGCTGTATTGTACCTTTGCATTTTTCTCCCAAACGAAGGACACTAGAATGAAAATTTTAAAGCCTCCTGTTAGTGCTTCATCTACACGTTATAGCCCTGAATTTTCAAATGCCTATCTCTTTGCAAAAGAGAGATATCGGCAAGGAAAAGCTGTATTGTACCTTTGCATTTTTCTCCCAAACGAAAGACACTAGAATGAAAATTTTAAAGCCTCCTGTTAGTGCTTCATCTACACGTTATAGCCCTGAATTTTCCAATGCCTATCTCTTTGCAAAAGAGAGATATCGGCAAGGAAAAACTGTATTGTACCTTTGCATTTTTCTCCCAAACGAAAGACACTAGAATGAAAATTTTAAAGCCTCCTGTTAGTGCTTCATCTACACGTTATAGCCCTGAATTTTCCAATGCCTATCTCTTTGCAAAAGAGAGATATCGGCAAGGAAAAGCTGTATTGTACCTTTGCATTTTTCTCCCAAACGAAGGACACTAGAATGAAAATTTTAAAGCCTCCTGTTAGTGCTTCATCTACACGTTATAGCCCTGAATTTTCCAATGCCTATCTCTTAGCAAAAGAGAGATATCAGCAAGGAAAAGCTGTATTGTACCTTTGCATTTTTCTCCCAAACGAAAGACACTAGAATGAAAATTTTAAAGCCTCCTGTTAGTGCTTCATATACACTTTATAGCCCTGAATTTTCTCATGCCTATCTCTTTGCAAAAGAGAGATATCGGCAAGGAAAAGCTGCATTGTACTTTTACATTTTTCTCCCAAACGAAAGACACTAGAATGAAAATTTTAAAGCCTCCTGTTAGTGCTTCATCTACACGTTATAGCCCTGAATTTTCCAATGCCTATCTCTTTGCAAAAGAGAGATATCGGCAAGGAAAAGCGGCATTGTACTTTTACATTTTTCTCCCAAACGAAAGACACTAGAATGAAAATTTTAAAGCCTCCTTTTAGTGCTTCATCTACACGTAATAGCCCTGAATTTTCCAATGCCTATCTCTTTGCAAAAGAGAGATATCGGCAAGGAAATGCTGTATTGTACCTTTGCATTTTTCTCCCAAACGAAAGACACTAGAATGAAAATTTTAAAGCCTCCTGTTAGTGCTTCATCTACACGTTATAGCCCTGAATTTTCCAATGCCTAGCTCTTTGCAAAAGAGAGATATTGGCAAGGAAAAGCTGTAATGTACCTTTGCATTTTTCTCCCAAACGAAGGACACTAGAATGAAAATTTTAAAGCCTCCTGTTAGTGCTTCATCTACACGTTATAGCCCTGAATTTTCCAATGCCTATCTCTTTGCAAAAGAGAGATATCGGCAAGGAAAAGCAGCATTGTACTTTTGCATTTTTCTCCCAAACGAAAGACACTAGAATGAAAATTTTAAAGCCTCCTATTAGTGCTTCATCTACACGTTATAGCCCTGAATTTTCCAATGCCTAGCTCTTTGCAAAAGAGAGATATCGGCAAGGAAAAGCTGTATTGTACCTTTGCATTTTTCTCCCAAACGAAAGACACTAGAATGAAAATTTTAAAGCCTCCTGTTAGTGCTTCATCTACACGTTATAGCCCTGAATTTTCCAATGCCTATCTCTTTGCAAAAGAGAGATATCGGCAAGGAAAAGCTGTATTGTACCTTTGCATGTTTCTCCCAAACGAAGGACACTAGAATGAAAATTTTAAAGCCTCCTATTAGTGCTTCATCTACACGTTATAGCCCAGATTTTTCCAATGCCTATCTCTTTGCAAAAGAGAGATATCGGCAAGGAAAAGCTGTATTGTACCTTTGCATTTTTCTCCCAAACGAAGGACACTAGAATGAAAATTTTAAAGCCTCCTGTTAGTGCTTCATCTACACGTTATAGCCCTGAATTTTCAAATGCCTATCTCTTTGCAAAAGAGAGATATCGGCAAGGAAAAGCTGTATTGTACCTTTGCATTTTTCTCCCAAACGAAAGACACTAGAATGAAAATTTTAAAGCCTCCTGTTAGTGCTTCATCTACACGTTATAGCCCTGAATTTTCCAATGCCTATCTCTTTGCAAAAGAGAGATATCGGCAAGGAAAAACTGTATTGTACCTTTGCATTTTTCTCCCAAACGAAAGACACTAGAATGAAAATTTTAAAGCCTCCTGTTAGTGCTTCATCTACACGTTATAGCCCTGAATTTTCCAATGCCTATCTCTTTGCAAAAGAGAGATATCGGCAAGGAAAAGCTGTATTGTACCTTTGCATTTTTCTCCCAAACGAAGGACACTAGAATGAAAATTTTAAAGCCTCCTGTTAGTGCTTCATCTACACGTTATAGCCCTGAATTTTCCAATGCCTATCTCTTAGCAAAAGAGAGATATCAGCAAGGAAAAGCTGTATTGTACCTTTGCATTTTTCTCCCAAACGAAAGACACTAGAATGAAAATTTTAAAGCCTCCTGTTAGTGCTTCATATACACTTTATAGCCCTGAATTTTCTCATGCCTATCTCTTTGCAAAAGAGAGATATCGGCAAGGAAAAGCTGCATTGTACTTTTACATTTTTCTCCCAAACGAAAGACACTAGAATGAAAATTTTAAAGCCTCCTGTTAGTGCTTCATCTACACGTTATAGCCCTGAATTTTCCAATGCCTATCTCTTTGCAAAAGAGAGATATCGGCAAGGAAAAGCGGCATTGTACTTTTACATTTTTCTCCCAAACGAAAGACACTAGAATGAAAATTTTAAAGCCTCCTTTTAGTGCTTCATCTACACGTAATAGCCCTGAATTTTCCAATGCCTATCTCTTTGCAAAAGAGAGATATCGGCAAGGAAATGCTGTATTGTACCTTTGCATTTTTCTCCCAAACGAAAGACACTAGAATGAAAATTTTAAAGCCTCCTGTTAGTGCTTCATCTACACGTTATAGCCCTGAATTTTCCAATGCCTAGCTCTTTGCAAAAGAGAGATATTGGCAAGGAAAAGCTGTAATGTACCTTTGCATTTTTCTCCCAAACGAAGGACACTAGAATGAAAATTTTAAAGCCTCCTGTTAGTGCTTCATCTACACGTTATAGCCCTGAATTTTCCAATGCCTATCTCTTTGCAAAAGAGAGATATCGGCAAGGAAAAGCAGCATTGTACTTTTGCATTTTTCTCCCAAACGAAAGACACTAGAATGAAAATTTTAAAGCCTCCTATTAGTGCTTCATCTACACGTTATAGCCCTGAATTTTCCAATGCCTAGCTCTTTGCAAAAGAGAGATATCGGCAAGGAAAAGCTGTATTGTACCTTTGCATTTTTCTCCCAAACGAAAGACACTAGAATGAAAATTTTAAAGCCTCCTGTTAGTGCTTCATCTACACGTTATAGCCCTGAATTTTCCAATGCCTATCTCTTTGCAAAAGAGAGATATCGGCAAGGAAAAGCTGTATTGTACCTTTGCATGTTTCTCCCAAACGAAGGACACTAGAATGAAAATTTTAAAGCCTCCTATTAGTGCTTCATCTACACGTTATAGCCCTGAATTTTCCAATGCCTATCTCTTTGCAAAAGAGAGATATCGGCAAGGAAAAGCTGTATTGTACCTTTGCATTTTTCTCCCAAACGAAGGACACTAGAATGAAAATTTTAAAGCCTCCTGTTAGTGCTTCATCTACACGTTATAGCCCTGAATTTTCAAATGCCTATCTCTTTGCAAAAGAGAGATATCGGCAAGGAAAAGCTGTATTGTACCTTTGCATTTTTCTCCCAAACGAAAGACACTAGAATGAAAATTTTAAAGCCTCCTGTTAGTGCTTCATCTACACGTTATAGCCCTGAATTTTCCAATGCCTATCTCTTTGCAAAAGAGAGATATCGGCAAGGAAAAACTGTATTGTACCTTTGCATTTTTCTCCCAAACGAAAGACACTAGAATGAAAATTTTAAAGCCTCCTGTTAGTGCTTCATCTACACGTTATAGCCCTGAATTTTCCAATGCCTAGCTCTTTGCAAAAGAGAGATATTGGCAAGGAAAAGCTGTATTGTACCTTTGCATTTTTCTCCCAAACGAAAGACACTAGAATGAAAATTTTAAAGTCTACTGTTAGTGCTTCATCTACACGTTATAGCCCTGAATTTTCCAATGCCTAGCTCTTTGCAAAAGAGAGATATCGGCAAGGAAAAGCTGTATTGTACCTTTGCATTTTTCTCCCAAACGAAAGACACTAGAATGAAAATTTTAAAGCCTCCTGTTAGTGCTTCATCTACACGTTATAGCCCTGAATTTTCCAATGCCTATCTCTTTGCAAAAGAGAGATATCGGCAAGGAAAAGCTGTATTGTACCTTTGCATTTTTCTCCCAAACGAAGGACACTAGAATGAAAATTTTAAAGCCTCCTGTTAGTGCTTCATCTACACGTTATAGCCCTGAATTTTCCAATGCCTAGCTCTTTGCAAAAGAGAGATATTGGCAAGGAAAAGCTGTAATGTACCTTTGCATTTTTCTCCCAAACGAAGGACACTAGAATGAAAATTTTAAAGCCTCCTGTTAGTGCTTCATCTACACGTTATAGCCCTGAATTTTCCAATGCCTATCTCTTTGCAAAAGAGAGATATCGGCAAGGAAAAGCAGCATTGTACTTTTGCATTTTTCTCCCAAACGAAAGACACTAGAATGAAAATTTTAAAGCCTCCTATTAGTGCTTCATCTACACGTTATAGCCCTGAATTTTCCAATGCCTAGCTCTTTGCTAAAGAGAGATATCGGCAAGGAAAAGCTGTATTGTACCTTTGCATTTTTCTCCCAAACGAAAGACACTAGAATGAAAATTTTAAAGCCTCCTGTTAGTGCTTCATCTACACGTTATAGCCCTGAATTTTCCAATGCCTATCTCTTTGCAAAAGAGAGATATCGGCAAGGAAAAGCTGTATTGTACCTTTGCATGTTTCTCCCAAACGAAGGACACTAGAATGAAAATTTTAAAGCCTCCTATTAGTGCTTCATCTACACGTTATAGCCCTGAATTTTCCAATGCCTATCTCTTTGCAAAAGAGAGATATCGGCAAGGAAAAGCTGTATTGTACCTTTGCATTTTTCTCCCAAACGAAGGACACTAGAATGAAAATTTTAAAGCCTCCTGTTAGTGCTTCATCTACACGTTATAGCCCTGAATTTTCAAATGCCTATCTCTTTGCAAAAGAGAGATATCGGCAAGGAAAAGCTGTATTGTACCTTTGCATTTTTCTCCCAAACGAAAGACACTAGAATGAAAATTTTAAAGCCTCCTGTTAGTGCTTCATCTACACGTTATAGCCCTGAATTTTCCAATGCCTATCTCTTTGCAAAAGAGAGATATCGGCAAGGAAAAACTGTATTGTACCTTTGCATTTTTCTCCCAAACGAAAGACACTAGAATGAAAATTTTAAAGCCTCCTGTTAGTGCTTCATCTACACGTTATAGCCCTGAATTTTCCAATGCCTAGCTCTTTGCAAAAGAGAGATATTGGCAAGGAAAAGCTGTATTGTACCTTTGCATTTTTCTCCCAAACGAAAGACACTAGAATGAAAATTTTAAAGTCTACTGTTAGTGCTTCATCTACACGTTATAGCCCTGAATTTTCCAATGCCTAGCTCTTTGCAAAAGAGAGATATCGGCAAGGAAAAGCTGTATTGTACCTTTGCATTTTTCTCCCAAACGAAAGACACTAGAATGAAAATTTTAAAGCCTCCTGTTAGTGCTTCATCTACACGTTATAGCCCTGAATTTTCCAATGCCTATCTCTTTGCAAAAGAGAGATATCGGCAAGGAAAAGCTGTATTGTACCTTTGCATTTTTCTCCCAAACGAAGGACACTAGAATGAAAATTTTAAAGCCTCCTATTAGTGCTTCATCTACACGTTATAGCCCTGAATTTTCCAATGCCTATCTCTTTGCAAAAGAGAGATATCGGCAAGGAAAAGCTGTATTGTACCTTTGCATTTTTCTCCCAAACGAAGGACACTAGAATGAAAATTTTAAAGCCTCCTTTTAGTGCTTCATCTACACGTTATAGCCCTGAATTTTCCAATGCCTATCTCTTAGCAAAAGAGAGATATCGGCAAGGAAAAGCTGTATTGTACCTTTGCATTTTTCTCCCAAACGAAAGACACTAGAATGAAAATTTTAAAGCCTCCTGTTAGTGCTTCATATACACGTTATAGCCCTGAATTTTCCAATGCCTATCTCTTTGCAAAAGAGAGATATCGGCAAGGAAAAGCTGCATTGTACTTTTACATTTTTCTCCCAAACGAAAGACACTAGAATGAAAATTTTAAAGCCTCCTGTTAGTGCTTCATCTACACGTTATAGCCCTGAATTTTCCAATGCCTATCTCTTTGCAAAAGAGAGATATCGGCAAGGAAAAGCTGCATTGTACTTTTACATTTTTCTCCCAAACGAAAGACACTAGAATGAAAATTTTAAAGCCTCCTTTTAGTGCTTCATCTACACGTTATAGCCCTGAATTTTCCAATGCCTAGCTCTTTGCAAAAGAGAGATATTGGCAAGGAAAAGCTGTATTGTACCTTTGCATTTTTCTCCCAAACGAAGGACACTAGAATGAAAATTTTAAAGCCTCCTGTTAGTGCTTCATCTACACGTTATAGCCCTGAATTTTCCAATGCCTATCTCTTTGCAAAAGAGAGATATCGGCAAGGAAAAACTGTATTGTACCTTTGCATTTTTCTCCCGAACGAAAGACACTAGAATGAAAATTTTAAAGCCTCCTGTTAGTGCTTCATCTACACGTTATAGCCCTGAATTTTCCAATGCCTAGCTCTTTGCAAAAGAGAGATATTGGCAAGGAAAAGCTGTATTGTACCTTTGCATTTTTCTCCCAAACGAAAGACACTAGAATGAAAATTTTAAAGTCTACTGTTAGTGCTTCATCTACACGTTATAGCCCTGAATTTTCCAATGCCTAGCTCTTTGCAAAAGAGAGATATCGGCAAGGAAAAGCTGTATTGTACCTTTGCATTTTTCTCCCAAACGAAAGACACTAGAATGAAAATTTTAAAGCCTCCTGTTAGTGCTTCATCTACACGTTATAGCCCTGAATTTTCCAATGCCTATCTCTTTGCAAAAGAGAGATATCGGCAAGGAAAAGCTGTATTGTACCTTTGCATTTTTCTCCCAAACGAAGGACACTAGAATGAAAATTTTAAAGCCTCCTATTAGTGCTTCATCTACACGTTATAGCCCTGAATTTTCCAATGCCTATCTCTTTGCAAAAGAGAGATATCGGCAAGGAAAAGCTGTATTGTACCTTTGCATTTTTCTCCCAAACGAAGGACACTAGAATGAAAATTTTAAAGCCTCCTTTTAGTGCTTCATCTACACGTTATAGCCCTGAATTTTCCAATGCCTATCTCTTAGCAAAAGAGAGATATCGGCAAGGAAAAGCTGTATTGTACCTTTGCATTTTTCTCCCAAACGAAAGACACTAGAATGAAAATTTTAAAGCCTCCTGTTAGTGCTTCATATACACGTTATAGCCCTGAATTTTCCAATGCCTATCTCTTTGCAAAAGAGAGATATCGGCAAGGAAAAGCTGCATTGTACTTTTACATTTTTCTCCCAAACGAAAGACACTAGAATGAAAATTTTAAAGCCTCCTGTTAGTGCTTCATCTACACGTTATAGCCCTGAATTTTCCAATGCCTATCTCTTTGCAAAAGAGAGATATCGGCAAGGAAAAGCTGCATTGTACTTTTACATTTTTCTCCCAAACGAAAGACACTAGAATGAAAATTTTAAAGCCTCCTTTTAGTGCTTCATCTACACGTTATAGCCCTGAATTTTCCAATGCCTAGCTCTTTGCAAAAGAGAGATATTGGCAAGGAAAAGCTGTATTGTACCTTTGCATTTTTCTCCCAAACGAAGGACACTAGAATGAAAATTTTAAAGCCTCCTGTTAGTGCTTCATCTACACGTTATAGCCCTGAATTTTCCAATGCCTATCTCTTTGCAAAAGAGAGATATCGGCAAGGAAAAACTGTATTGTACCTTTGCATTTTTCTCCCGAACGAAAGACACTAGAATGAAAATTTTAAAGCCTCCTGTTAGTGCTTCATCTACACGTTATAGCCCTGAATTTTCCAATGCCTAGCTCTTTGCAAAAGAGAGATATTGGCAAGGAAAAGCTGTATTGTACCTTTGCATTTTTCTCCCAAACGAAAGACACTAGAATGAAAATTTTAAAGTCTACTGTTAGTGCTTCATCTACACGTTATAGCCCTGAATTTTCCAATGCCTATCTCTTTGCAAAAGAGAGATATCGGCAAGGAAAAGCTGTATTGTACCTTTGCATTTTTCTCCCAAACGAAAGACACTAGAATGAAAATTTTAAAGCCTCCTGTTAGTGCTTCATATACACGTTATAGCCCTGAATTTTCCAATGCCTATCTCTTTGCAAAAGAGAGATATCGGCAAGGAAAAGCTGTATTGTACCTTTGCATTTTTCTCCCAAACGAAAGACACTAGAATGAAAATTTTAAAGCCTCCTGTTAGTGCTTCATCTACACGTTATAGCCCTGAATTTTCCAATGCCTATCTCTTTGCAAAAGAGAGATATCGGCAAGGAAAAGCTGTATTGTACCTTTGCATTTTTCTCCCAAACGAAGGACACTAGAATGAAAATTTTAAAACCTCCTATTAGTGCTTCATCTACACGTTATAGCCCTGAATTTTCCAATGCCTATCTCTTTGCAAAAGAGAGATATCGGCAAGGAAAAGCTGTATTGTACCTTTGCATTTTTCTCCCAAACGAAGTACACTAGAATGAAAATGTTAAAGCCTCCTGTTAGTGCTTCATCTACACGTTATAGCCCTGAATTTTCCAATGCCTATCTCTTTGCAAAAGAGAAATATCGGCAAGGAAAAGCTGTATTGTACCTTTGCATTTTTCTCCCAAACGAAAGACACTAGAATGAAAATTTTAAAGCCTACTGTTAGTGCTTCATCTACACGTTATAGCCCTGAATTTTCCAATGCCTAGCTCTTTGCAAAAGAGAGATATCGGCAAGGAAATGCTGTATTGTACCTTTGCATTTTTCTCCCAAACGAAAGACACTAGAATGAAAATGTTAAAGCCTACTGTTAGTGCTTCATCTACACGTTATAGCCCTGAATTTTCCAATGCCTAGCTCTTTGCAAAAGAGAGATATCGGCAAGGAAAAGCTGTATTGTACCTTTGCATTTTTCTCCCAAACGAAAGACACTAGAATGAAAATTTTAAAGCCTCCTGTTAGTGCTTCATCTACACGTTATAGCCCTGAATTTTCCAATGCCTATCTCTTTGCAAAAGAGAGATATCAGCAAGGAAAAGCTGTATTGTACCTTTGCATTTTTCTCCCAAACGAAGGACACTAGAATGAAAATTTTAAAGCCTCCTATTAGTGCTTCATCTACACGTTATAGCCCTGAATTTTCCAATGCCTATCTCTTTGCAAAAGAGAGATATCGGCAAGGAAAAACTGTATTGTACCTTTGCATTTTTCTCCCAAACGAAAGACACTAAAATGAAAATTTTAAAGCCTCCTGTTAGTGCTTCATCTACACGTTATAGCCCTGAATTTTCCAATGCCTATCTCTTTGCAAAAGAGAGATATCGGCAAGGAAAAGCTGTATTGTACCTTTGCATTTTTCTCCCAAACGAAAGATACTAGAATGAAAATTTTAAATCCTACTGTTAGTGCTTCATCTGCACGTTATAGCCCTGAATTTTCCAATGCCTAGCTCTTTGCAAAAGAGAGATATCGGCAAGGAAAAGCTGTATTGTACCTTTGCATTTTTCTCCCAAACGAAAGACACTAGAATGAAAATTTTAAAGCCTACTGTTAGTGCTTCATCTACACGTTATAGCCCTGAATTTTCCAATGCCTAGCTCTTTGCAAAAGAGAGATATCGGCAAGGAAAAGCTGTATTGTACCTTTGCATTTTTCTCCCAAACGAAAGACACTAGAATGAAAATTTTAAAGCCTCCTGTTAGTGCTTCATCTACACGTTATAGCCCTGAATTTTCCAATGCCTATCTCTTTGCAAAAGAGAGATATCGGCAAGGAAAAGTGTATTGTACTTTTGCATTTTTCTCCCAAACGAAAGACACTAGAATGATAATTTTAGTGCTTCATCTACACGTTATAGCCCTGCATTTTCCAATGCCTATCTCTTTGCAAAAGAGAGATATCGGCAAGGAAAAGCTGCATTGTACTTTTGCATTTTTCTCCCAAACGAAAGACACTAGAATGAAAATTTTAAAGCCTCCTGTTAGTGCTTCATCTACACGTTATAGCCCTGAATTTTCCAATGCCTATCTCTTTGCAAAAGAGAGATATCGGCAAGGAAAAGCTGTATTGTGCCTTTGCATTTTTCTCCCAAACGAAAGACACTAGAATGAAAATGTTAAAGCCTACTGTTAGTGCTTCATCTACACGTTATAGCCCTGAATTTTCCAATGCCTAGCTCTTTGCAAAAGAGAGATATCGGCAAGGAAAAGCTGTATTGTACCTTTGCATTTTTCTCCCAAACGAAAGACACTAGAATGAAAATTTTAAAGCCTCCTGTTAGTGCTTCATCTACACGTTATAGCCCTGAATTTTCCAATGCCTATCTCTTTGCAAAAGAGAGATATCGGCAAGGAAAAGCTGTATTGTACCTTTGCATTTTTCTCCCAAACGAAGGACACTAGAATGAAAATGTTAAAGCCTCCTATTAGTGCTTCATCTACACGTTATAGCCCTGAATTTTCCAATGCCTATCTCTTTGCAAAAGAGAGATATCGGCAAGGAAAAACTGTATTGTACCTTTGCATTTTTCTCCCAAACGAAAGACACTAGAATGAAAATTTTAAAGCCTCCTGTTAGTGCTTCATCTACACGTTATAGCCCTGAATTTTCCAATGCCTATCTCTTTGCAAAAGAGAGATATCGGCAAGGAAAAGCTGTATTGTACCTTTGCATTTTTCTCCCAAACGAAAGACACTAGAATGAAAATTTTAAATCCTACTGTTAGTGCTTCATCTACACGTTATAGCCCTGAATTTTCCAATGCCTAGCTCTTTGCAAAAGAGAGATATCGACAAGGAAAAGCTGTATTGTACCTTTGCATTTTTCTCCCAAACGAAGGACACTAGAATGAAAATTTTAAAGCCTCCTTTTAGTGCTTCATCTACACGTTATAGCCCTGAATTTTCCAATGCCTATCTCTTAGCAAAAGAGAGATATCGGCAAGGAAAAGCTGTATTGTACCTTTGCATTTTTCTCCCAAACGAAAGACACTAGAATGAAAATTTTAAAGCCTCCTGTTAGTGCTTCATATACACGTTATAGCCCTGAATTTTCCAATGCCTATCTCTTTGCAAAAGAGAGATATCGGCAAGGAAAAGCTGCATTGTACTTTTACATTTTTCTCCCAAACGAAAGACACTAGAATGAAAATTTTAAAGCCTCCTGTTAGTGCTTCATCTACACGTTATAGCCCTGAATTTTCCAATGCCTATCTCTTTGCAAAAGAGAGATATCGGCAAGGAAAAGCTGCATTGTACTTTTACATTTTTCTCCCAAACGAAAGACACTAGAATGAAAATTTTAAAGCCTCCTTTTAGTGCTTCATCTACACGTTATAGCCCTGAATTTTCCAATGCCTAGCTCTTTGCAAAAGAGAGATATTGGCAAGGAAAAGCTGTATTGTACCTTTGCATTTTTCTCCCAAACGAAGGACACTAGAATGAAAATTTTAAAGCCTCCTGTTAGTGCTTCATCTACACGTTATAGCCCTGAATTTTCCAATGCCTATCTCTTTGCAAAAGAGAGATATCGGCAAGGAAAAACTGTATTGTACCTTTGCATTTTTCTCCCGAAAGAAAGACACTAGAATGAAAATTTTAAAGCCTCCTGTTAGTGCTTCATCTACACGTTATAGCCCTGAATTTTCCAATGCCTAGCTCTTTGCAAAAGAGAGATATTGGCAAGGAAAAGCTGTATTGTACCTTTGCATTTTTCTCCCAAACGAAAGACACTAGAATGAAAATTTTAAAGTCTACTGTTAGTGCTTCATCTACACGTTATAGCCCTGAATTTTCCAATGCCTATCTCTTTGCAAAAGAGAGATATCGGCAAGGAAAAGCTGTATTGTACCTTTGCATTTTTCTCCCAAACGAAAGACACTAGAATGAAAATTTTAAAGCCTCCTGTTAGTGCTTCATATACACGTTATAGCCCTGAATTTTCCAATGCCTATCTCTTTGCAAAAGAGAGATATCGGCAAGGAAAAGCTGTATTGTACCTTTGCATTTTTCTCCCAAACGAAAGACACTAGAATGAAAATTTTAAAGCCTCCTGTTAGTGCTTCATCTACACGTTATAGCCCTGAATTTTCCAATGCCTATCTCTTTGCAAAAGAGAGATATCGGCAAGGAAAAGCTGTATTGTACCTTTGCATTTTTCTCCCAAACGAAGGACACTAGAATGAAAATTTTAAAACCTCCTATTAGTGCTTCATCTACACGTTATAGCCCTGAATTTTCCAATGCCAATCTCTTTGCAAAAGAGAGATATCGGCAAGGAAAAGCTGTATTGTACCTTTGCATTTTTCTCCCAAACGAAGTACACTAGAATGAAAATGTTAAAGCCTCCTGTTAGTGCTTCATCTACACGTTATAGCCCTGAATTTTCCAATGCCTATCTCTTTGCAAAAGAGAGATATCGGCAAGGAAAAGCTGTATTGTACCTTTGCATTTTTCTCCCAAACGAAAGACACTAGAATGAAAATTTTAAAGCCTACTGTTAGTGCTTCATCTACACGTTATAGCCCTGAATTTTCCAATGCCTAGCTCTTTGCAAAAGAGAGATATCGGCAAGGAAATGCTGTATTGTACCTTTGCATTTTTCTCCCAAACGAAAGACACTAGAATGAAAATGTTAAAGCCTACTGTTAGTGCTTCATCTACACGTTATAGCCCTGAATTTTCCAATGCCTAGCTCTTTGCAAAAGAGAGATATCGGCAAGGAAAAGCTGTATTGTACCTTTGCATTTTTCTCCCAAACGAAAGACACTAGAATGAAAATTTTAAAGCCTCCTGTTAGTGCTTCATCTACACGTTATAGCCCTGAATTTTCCAATGCCTATCTCTTTGCAAAAGAGAGATATCAGCAAGGAAAAGCTGTATTGTACCTTTGCATTTTTCTCCCAAACGAAGGACACTAGAATGAAAATTTTAAAGCCTCCTATTAGTGCTTCATCTACACGTTATAGCCCTGAATTTTCCAATGCCTATCTCTTTGCAAAAGAGAGATATCGGCAAGGAAAAACTGTATTGTACCTTTGCATTTTTCTCCCAAACGAAAGACACTAAAATGAAAATTTTAAAGCCTCCTGTTAGTGCTTCATCTACACGTTATAGCCCTGAATTTTCCAATGCCTATCTCTTTGCAAAAGAGAGATATCGGCAAGGAAAAGCTGTATTGTACCTTTGCATTTTTCTCCCAAACGAAAGATACTAGAATGAAAATTTTAAATCCTACTGTTAGTGCTTCATCTGCACGTTATAGCCCTGAATTTTCCAATGCCTAGCTCTTTGCAAAAGAGAGATATCGGCAAGGAAAAGCTGTATTGTACCTTTGCATTTTTCTCCCAAACGAAAGACACTAGAATGAAAATTTTAAAGCCTACTGTTAGTGCTTCATCTACACGTTATAGCCCTGAATTTTCCAATGCCTAGCTCTTTGCAAAAGAGAGATATCGGCAAGGAAAAGCTGTATTGTACCTTTGCATTTTTCTCCCAAACGAAAGACACTAGAATGAAAATTTTAAAGCCTCCTGTTAGTGCTTCATCTACACGTTATAGCCCTGAATTTTCCAATGCCTATCTCTTTGCAAAAGAGAGATATCGGCAAGGAAAAGTGTATTGTACTTTTGCATTTTTCTCCCAAACGAAAGACACTAGAATGATAATTTTAGTGCTTCATCTACACGTTATAGCCCTGCATTTTCCAATGCCTATCTCTTTGCAAAAGAGAGATATCGGCAAGGAAAAGCTGCATTGTACTTTTGCATTTTTCTCCCAAACGAAAGACACTAGAATGAAAATTTTAAAGCCTCCTGTTAGTGCTTCATCTACACGTTATAGCCCTGAATTTTCCAATGCCTATCTCTTTGCAAAAGAGAGATATCGGCAAGGAAAAGCTGTATTGTGCCTTTGCATTTTTCTCCCAAACGAAAGACACTAGAATGAAAATGTTAAAGCCTACTGTTAGTGCTTCATCTACACGTTATAGCCCTGAATTTTCCAATGCCTAGCTCTTTGCAAAAGAGAGATATCGGCAAGGAAAAGCTGTATTGTACCTTTGCATTTTTCTCCCAAACGAAAGACACTAGAATGAAAATTTTAAAGCCTCCTGTTAGTGCTTCATCTACACGTTATAGCCCTGAATTTTCCAATGCCTATCTCTTTGCAAAAGAGAGATATCGGCAAGGAAAAGCTGTATTGTACCTTTGCATTTTTCTCCCAAACGAAGGACACTAGAATGAAAATGTTAAAGCCTCCTATTAGTGCTTCATCTACACGTTATAGCCCTGAATTTTCCAATGCCTATCTCTTTGCAAAAGAGAGATATCGGCAAGGAAAAACTGTATTGTACCTTTGCATTTTTCTCCCAAACGAAAGACACTAGAATGAAAATTTTAAAGCCTCCTGTTAGTGCTTCATCTACACGTTATAGCCCTGAATTTTCCAATGCCTATCTCTTTGCAAAAGAGAGATATCGGCAAGGAAAAGCTGTATTGTACCTTTGCATTTTTCTCCCAAACGAAAGACACTAGAATGAAAATTTTAAATCCTACTGTTAGTGCTTCATCTACACGTTATAGCCCTGAATTTTCCAATGCCTAGCTCTTTGCAAAAGAGAGATATCGACAAGGAAAAGCTGTATTGTACCTTTGCATTTTTCTCCCAAACGAAAGACACTAGAATGAAAATTTTAAAGCCTCCTGTTAGTGCTTCATCTACACGTTATAGCCCTGAATTTTCCAATGCCTATCTCTTTGCAAAAGAGAGATATCGGCAAGGAAAAGCTGTATTGTACCTTTGCATTTTTCTCCCAAACGAAGGACACTAGAATGAAAATTTTAAAGCCTCCTGTTAGTGCTTCATCTACACGTAATAGCCCTGAATTTTCCAATGCCTATCTCTTTGCAAAAGAGAGATATCGGCAAGGAAATGCTGTATTGTACCTTTGCATTTTTCTCCCAAACGAAAGACACTAGAATGAAAATTTTAAAGCCTCCTGTTAGTGCTTCATCTACACGTTATAGCCCTGCATTTTCCAATGCCTATCTCTTTGCAAAAGAGAGATATCGGCAAGGAAAAGTTGCATTGTACTTTTGCATTTTTCTCCCAAACGAAAGACACTAGAATGAAAATTGTAAAGCCTCCTGTTAGTGCTTCATCTACACGTTATAGCCCTGCATTTTCCAATGCCTATCTCTTTGCAAAAGAGAGATATCGGCAAGGAAAAGCTGTATTGTACCTTTGCATTTTTCTCCCAAACGAAAGACACTAGAATGAAAATGTTAAAGCCTACTGTTAGTGCTTCATCTACACGTTATAGCCCTGAATTTTCCAATGCCTATCTCTTTGCAAAAGAGATATATCGGCAAGGAAAAGCTGTATTGTACCTTTGCATTTTTCTCCCAAACGAAAGACACTAGAATGAAAATTTTAAAGCCTCCTGTTAGTGCTTCATCTACACGTTATAGCCCTGAATTTTCCAATGCCTAGCTCTTTGCAAAAGAGAGATATCGGCAAGGAAAAGCTGTATTGTACCTTTGCATTTTTCTCCCAAAAGAAAGACACTAGAATGAAAATTTTAAAGCCTCCTGTTAGTGCTTCATCTACACGTTATAGCCCTGAATTTTCCAATGCCTATCTCTTTGCAAAAGAGAGATATCGGCAAGGAAAAGCTGTATTGTACCTTTGCATTTTTCTCCCAAACGAAGGACACTAGAATGAAAATTTTAAAGCCTCCTATTAGTGCTTCATCTACACGTTATAGCCCTGAATTTTCCAATGCCTATCTCTTTGCAAAAGAGAGATATCGGCAAGGAAAAGCTGTATTGTACCTTTGCATTTTTCTCCCAAACGAAGTACACTAGAATGAAAATTTTAAAGCCTCCTGTTAGTGCTTCATCTACACGTTATAGCCCTGAATTTTCCAATGCCTATCTCTTTGCAAAAGAGAGATATCGGCAAGGAAATGCTGTATTGTACCTTTGCATTTTTCTCCCAAACGAAAGACACTAGAATGAAAATTTTAAAGCCTCCTGTTAGTGCTTCATCTACACGTTATAGCCCTGCATTTTCCAATGCCTATCTCTTTGCAAAAGAGAGATATCGGCAAGGAAAAGCTGCATTGTACTTTTGCATTTTTCTCCCAAACGAAAGACACTAGAATGAAAATTTTAAAGCCTCCTGTTAGTGCTTCATCTACACGTTATAGCCCTGAATTTTCCAATGCCTAGCTCTTTGCAAAAGAGAGATATTGGCAAGGAAAAGCTGTATTGTACCTTTGCATTTTTCTCCCAAACGAAAGACACTAGAATGAAAATTTTAAAGCCTCCTGTTAGTGCTTCATCTACACGATATAGCCCTGAATTTTCCAATGCCTATCTCTTTGCAAAAGAGAGATATCGGCAAGGAAAAGCTGTATTGTACCTTTGCATTTTTCTCCCAAACGAAGGACACTAGAATGAAAATTTTAAAGCCTCCTGTTAGTGCTTCATCTACACGTTATAGCCCTGAATTTTCCAATGCCTATTTCTTTGCAAAAGAGAGATATCGGCAAGGAAAAGCTGTATTGTACCTTTGCATTTTTCTCCCAAACGAAAGACACTAGAATGAAAATTTTAAAGCCTACTGTTAGTGCTTCATCTACACGTTATAGCCCTGAATTTTCCAATGCCTAGCTCTTTGCAAAAGAGAGATATCGGCAAGGAAAAGCTGTATTGTACCTTTGCATTTTTCTCCCAAACGAAAGACACTAGAATGAAAATTTTAAAGCCTCCTGTTAGTGCTTCATCTACACGTTATAGCCCTGAATTTTCCAATGCCTATCTCTTTGCAAAAGAGAGATATCGGCAAGGAAATGCTGTATTGTACCTTTGCATTTTTCTCCCAAACGAAAGACACTAGAATGAAAATTTTAAAGCCTCCTGTTAGTGCTTCATCTACACGTTATAGCCCTGCATTTTCCAATGCCTATCTCTTTGCAAAAGAGAGATATCGGCAAGGAAAAGCTGCATTGTACTTTTGCATTTTTCTCCCAAACGAAAGACACTAGAATGAAAATTTTAAAGCCTCCTGTTAGTGCTTCATCTACACGTTATTGCCCTGAATTTTCCAATGCCTAGCTCTTTGCAAAAGAGAGATATTGGCAAGGAAAAGCTGTATTGTACCTTTGCATTTTTCTCCCAAACGAAAGACACTAGAATGAAAATTTTAAAGCCTCCTGTTAGTGCTTCATCTACACGTTATAGCCCTGAATTTTCCAATGCCTATCTCTTTGCAAAAGAGAGATATCGGCAAGGAAAAACTGTATTGTACCTTTGCATTTTTCTCCCAAACGAAAGACACTAGAATGAAAATTTTAAAGCCTCCTGTTAGTGCTTCATCTACACGTTATAGCCCTGAATTTTCCAATGCCTATCTCTTTGCAAAAGAGAGATATCGGCAAGGAAAAGCTGTATTGTACCTTTGCATTTTTCTCCCAAACGAAGGACACTAGAATGAAAATTTTAAAGCCTCCTATTAGTGCTTCATCTACACGTTATAGCCCTGAATTTTCCAATGCCTATCTCTTTGCAAAAGAGAGATATCGGCAAGGAAAAGCTGTATTGTACCTTTGCATTTTTCTCCCAAACGAAGTACACTAGAATGAAAATGTTAAAGCCTCCTGTTAGTGCTTCATCTACACGTTATAGCCCTGAATTTTCCAATGCCTATCTCTTTGCAAAAGAGAGATATCGGCAAGGAAAAGCTGTATTGTACCTTTGCATTTTTCTCCCAAACGAAAGACACTAGAATGAAAATTTTAAAGCCTCCTGTTAGTGCTTCATCTACACGTTATAGCCCTGAATTTTCCAATGCCTATCTCTTTGCAAAAGAGAGATATCGGCAAGGAAATGCTGTATTGTACCTTTGCATTTTTCTCCCAAACGAAAGACACTAGAATGAAAATTTTAAAGCCTCCTGTTAGTGCTTCATCTACACGTTATAGCCCTGCATTTTCCAATGCCTATCTCTTTGCAAAAGAGAGATATCGGCAAGGAAAAGCTGCATTGTACTTTTGCATTTTTCTCCCAAACGAAAGACACTAGAATGAAAATTTTAAAGCCTCCTGTTAGTGCTTCATCTACACGTTATAGCCCTGAATTTTCCAATGCCTATCTCTTTGCAAAAGAGAGATATCGGCAAGGAAAAGCTGTATTGTACCTTTGCATTTTTCTCCCAAACGAAAGACACTAGAATGAAAATGTTAAAGCCTACTGTTAGTGCTTCATCTACACGTTATAGCCCTGAATTTTCCAATGCCTATCTCTTTGCAAAAGAGATATATCGGCAAGGAAAAGCTGTATTGTACCTTTGCATTTTTCTCCCAAACGAAAGACACTAGAATGAAAATTTTAAAGCCTCCTGTTAGTGCTTCATCTACACGTTATAGCCCTGAATTTTCCAATGCCTAGCTCTTTGCAAAAGAGAGATATCGGCAAGGAAAAGCTGTATTGTACCTTTGCATTTTTCTCCCAAAAGAAAGACACTAGAATGAAAATTTTAAAGCCTCCTGTTAGTGCTTCATCTACACGTTATAGCCCTGAATTTTCCAATGCCTATCTCTTTGCAAAAGAGAGATATCGGCAAGGAAAAGCTGTATTGTACCTTTGCATTTTTCTCCCAAACGAAGGACACTAGAATGAAAATTTTAAAGCCTCCTATTAGTGCTTCATCTACACGTTATAGCCCTGAATTTTCCAATGCCTATCTCTTTGCAAAAGAGAGATATCGGCAAGGAAAAGCTGTATTGTACCTTTGCATTTTTCTCCCAAACGAAGTACACTAGAATGAAAATTTTAAAGCCTCCTGTTAGTGCTTCATCTACACGTTATAGCCCTGAATTTTCCAATGCCTATCTCTTTGCAAAAGAGAGATATCGGCAAGGAAATGCTGTATTGTACCTTTGCATTTTTCTCCCAAACGAAAGACACTAGAATGAAAATTTTAAAGCCTCCTGTTAGTGCTTCATCTACACGTTATAGCCCTGCATTTTCCAATGCCTATCTCTTTGCAAAAGAGAGATATCGGCAAGGAAAAGCTGCATTGTACTTTTGCATTTTTCTCCCAAACGAAAGACACTAGAATGAAAATTTTAAAGCCTCCTGTTAGTGCTTCATCTACACGTTATAGCCCTGAATTTTCCAATGCCTAGCTCTTTGCAAAAGAGAGATATTGGCAAGGAAAAGCTGTATTGTACCTTTGCATTTTTCTCCCAAACGAAAGACACTAGAATGAAAATTTTAAAGCCTCCTGTTAGTGCTTCATCTACACGATATAGCCCTGAATTTTCCAATGCCTATCTCTTTGCAAAAGAGAGATATCGGCAAGGAAAAGCTGTATTGTACCTTTGCATTTTTCTCCCAAACGAAGGACACTAGAATGAAAATTTTAAAGCCTCCTGTTAGTGCTTCATCTACACGTTATAGCCCTGAATTTTCCAATGCCTATTTCTTTGCAAAAGAGAGATATCGGCAAGGAAAAGCTGTATTGTACCTTTGCATTTTTCTCCCAAACGAAAGACACTAGAATGAAAATTTTAAAGCCTACTGTTAGTGCTTCATCTACACGTTATAGCCCTGAATTTTCCAATGCCTAGCTCTTTGCAAAAGAGAGATATCGGCAAGGAAAAGCTGTATTGTACCTTTGCATTTTTCTCCCAAACGAAAGACACTAGAATGAAAATTTTAAAGCCTCCTGTTAGTGCTTCATCTACACGTTATAGCCCTGAATTTTCCAATGCCTATCTCTTTGCAAAAGAGAGATATCGGCAAGGAAAAGCTGTATTGTACCTTTGCTTTTTTCTCCCAAACGAAAGACACTAGAATGAAAATTTTAAAGCCTCCTATTAGTGCTTCATCTACACGTTATAGCCCTGAATTTTCCAATGCCTATCTCTTTGCAAAAGAGAGATATCGGCAAGGAAAAGCTGCATTGTACTTTTGCATTTTTCTCCCAAACGAAAGACACTAGAATGAAAATTTTAAAGCCTCCTGTTAGTGCTTCATCTACACGTTATAGCCCTGAATTTTCCAATGCCTAGCTCTTTGCAAAAGAGAGATATTGGCAAGGAAAAGCTGTATTGTACCTTTGCATTTTTCTCCCAAACGAAAGACACTAGAATGAAAATTTTAAAGCCTCCTGTTAGTGCTTCATGTACGCGGTATAGCCCTGAATTTTCCAATGCCTAGCTCTTTGCAAAAGAGAGATATCGGCAAGGAAAAGCTGTATTGTACCTTTGCATTTTTCTCCCAAACGAAAGACACTAGAATGAAAATTTTAAAGCCTCCTGTTAGTGCTTCATCTACACGTTATAGCCCTGAATTTTCCAATGCCTATCTCTTTGCAAAAGAGAGATATCGACAAGGAAATGCTGTATTGTACCTTTGCATTTTTCTCCCAAACGAAAGACACTAGAATGAAAATTTTAAAGCCTCCTGTTAGTGCTTCATCTACACGTTATAGCCCTGCATTTTCCAATGCCTATCTCTTTGCAAAAGAGAGATATCGGCAAGGAAAAGCTGCATTGTACTTTTGCATTTTTCTCCCAAACGAAAGACACTAGAATGAAAATTTTAAAGCCTCCTGTTAGTGCTTCATCTACACGTTATTGCCCTGAATTTTCCAATGCCTAGCTCTTTGCAAAAGAGAGATATTGGCAAGGAAAAGCTGTATTGTACCTTTGCATTTTTCTCCCAAACGAAAGACACTAGAATGAAAATTTTAAAGCCTCCTGTTAGTGCTTCATCTACACGTTATAGCCCTGAATTTTCCAATGCCTATCTCTTTGCAAAAGAGAGATATCGGCAAGGAAAAACTGTATTGTACCTTTGCATTTTTCTCCCAAACGAAAGACACTAGAATGAAAATTTTAAAGCCTCCTGTTAGTGCTTCATCTACACGTTATAGCCCTGAATTTTCCAATGCCTATCTCTTTGCAAAAGAGAGATATCGGCAAGGAAAAGCTGTATTGTACCTTTGCATTTTTCTCCCAAACGAAGGACACTAGAATGAAAATTTTAAAGCCTCCTATTAGTGCTTCATCTACACGTTATAGCCCTGAATTTTCCAATGCCTATCTCTTTGCAAAAGAGAGATATCGGCAAGGAAAAGCTGTATTTTACCTTTGCATTTTTCTCCCAAACGAAGTACACTAGAATGAAAATGTTAAAGCCTCCTGTTAGTGCTTCATCTACACGTTATAGCCCTGAATTTTCCAATGCCTATCTCTTTGCAAAAGAGAGATATCGGCAAGGAAAAGCTGTATTGTACCTTTGCATTTTTCTCCCAAACGAAAGACACTAGAATGAAAATTTTAAAGCCTCCTGTTAGTGCTTCATCTACACGTTATAGCCCTGAATTTTCCAATGCCTATCTCTTTGCAAAAGAGAGATATCGGCAAGGAAATGCTGTATTGTACCTTTGCATTTTTCTCCCAAACGAAAGACACTAGAATGAAAATTTTAAAGCCTCCTGTTAGTGCTTCATCTACACGTTATAGCCCTGCATTTTCCAATGCCTATCTCTTTGCAAAAGAGAGATATCGGCAAGGAAAAGCTGCATTGTACTTTTGCATTTTTCTCCCAAACGAAAGACACTAGAATGAAAATTTTAAAGCCTCCTGTTAGTGCTTCATCTACACGTTATAGCCCTGAATTTTCCAATGCCTAGCTCTTTGCAAAAGAGAGATATTGGCAAGGAAAAGCTGTATTGTACCTTTGCATTTTTCTCCCAAACGAAAGACACTAGAATGAAAATTTTAAAGCCTACTGTTAGTGCTTCATCTACACGTTATAGCCCTGAATTTTCCAATGCCTAGCTCTTTGCAAAAGAGAGATATCGGCAAGGAAAAGCTGTATTGTACCTTTGCATTTTTCTCCCAAACGAAAGACACTAGAATGAAAATTTTAAAGCCTCCTGTTAGTGCTTCATCTACACGTTATAGCCCTGAATTTTCCAATGCCTATCTCTTTGCAAAAGAGAGATATCGGCAAGGAAAAGCTGTATTGTACCTTTGCTTTTTTCTCCCAAACGAAAGACACTAGAATGAAAATTTTAAAGCCTCCTATTAGTGCTTCATCTACACGTTATAGCCCTGAATTTTCCAATGCCTATCTCTTTGCAAAAGAGAGATATCGGCAAGGAAAAGCTGCATTGTACTTTTGCATTTTTCTCCCAAACGAAAGACACTAGAATGAAAATTTTAAAGCCTCCTGTTAGTGCTTCATCTACACGTTATAGCCCTGAATTTTCCAATGCCTAGCTCTTTGCAAAAGAGAGATATTGGCAAGGAAAAGCTGTATTGTACCTTTGCATTTTTCTCCCAAACGAAAGACACTAGAATGAAAATTTAAAAGCCTCCTGTTAGTGCTTCATCTACACGGTATAGCCCTGAATTTTCCAATGCCTAGCTCTTTGCAAAAGAGAGATATCGGCAAGGAAAAGCTGTATTGTACCTTTGCATTTTTCTCCCAAACGAAAGACACTAGAATGCAAACTACAGGTAGTGCTGCAGGGCCCACACCCTTTTACTTGCCTTACAGAGCAGCTCTGGAGCTGTTACAGTGCCCAGCTGCTGCAAGAAATCAGCTTGAATGCTTCAGGGGATGGGGCATGACCAAAGGAGGGGGGAGGTGTTTAATGCGAACTAGGGGTCATCCAAGCACTGCAAAAGGCCGCCATGCCCTGCATGCCCCTTTTCTCTTTTCATATGCAGATGAGGGTTCCAGTCAACTTTGGCCCACTGCTTGGATAACATCACCGTATGCAAATCCGTCTGCTGCAGACCTTCCCCCAGGAGTGCTTGTACTAGTTGTTGCATATGGTTTGATATTTGATGGTGCTTCAGTATTAGGCAGCCTTCCGCCCTCCCATGTTCATCTGAAAAGATGTGGTCTCCCTGCAGTTGTTGTCCCCAGATGAGAGTTCACTTGTGCTGCCTCAGTTGAATCTCCTTTACTTGACAGAGATGTGCCTGAGCAGCTGCCCTCACCAGCCCTATCCCAAATCATACTTATTTTGCATAGGAGATACCATGGTCATGAAGATTGTTCTCCAAGGGTGAGGTTCATTCATTGCATTCTGGGTATGCTGACCCCTGTGATTTTCCCAAATGTGGGAAACTCGACTGCATTATTTGTGGTAGTGGGGGACTGTGTTTGTGCTTTCCTCTGGTCAGCTCTGGTAAAAGTCAGATTTCTTTGTCTCAGATCTTCCTCTAGCCTTGTTCTTCTTTCGAGAGTTCCCTTGTGCTGCCTCAGTTGGATCTCTTTCACTTGACAGGGGGGTGCCCGAACAGCGACCCTCCCCAGCTCTAGCCCAACTCCTACTTACCTGCCAGGTGAGATACTATGATCATGAAGGTGCTTCTCCCAGGGCAAGGCTCACCCATTGCACTCTGGGTGTGCTGCCCCTGCGATTTCCCCAAATGTGGGAAACTTGACTGCATAATTTGTGTTTCCCCTGGTCGGCTCTCGTATAATTCAGATCTCTTTGTCTCAGGTCTCTCTCCAGCCTAGTTTGCTGTCTGTTTCCACTTCTCTTTTCTTCAACCGCTCCCTTCTATACCCTTGTGCACTATCCTGACTTCTCCTCCCGTCTGCTTACTTTGTGCCTTCCAATGCACAATGCAAACTACAGGTAGTGCTGCAGGGCCCACACCCTTTTACTTGCCTTACAGAGCAGCTCTGGAGCTGTTACAGTGCCCAGCTGCTGCAAGAAATCAGCTTGAATGCTTCAGGGGATGGGGCATGGCCAACATGAGCCCCACACCAAAGGAGGGTGGAGGTGTTTAATGCGAACTAGGGGTCATCCAAGCACCGCAAAAGGCCGCCATGCCCTGCACGCCCCTTTTCTCTTTTCATATGCAGATGAGGGTTGAAGCCAACTTTGACCCACTGCTTGGATGACATCACCGTATGCAAATCCGTCTTCTGCAGAACTTCCCCCAGGAATGCTTGCACTAGTTGTTGCATTTGGTTTGTTGTTTGGGGGTGCTTCAGTATTAGGCAGCCTTCTGCCCTCCCATGTTCATCTGAAAATATGTGTTCTCCCTGCAGTTGTTGTCCCCAGATGAGAGATCCCTTGTGCTGCCTCAGTTGAATCTCCTTTACTTGACAGAGATGTGCATGAGCAGCGGCCCTCCCCAGCCCTATCCCAAATCATACTTATTTTGCATAGGAGATACCATGGTCATGAAGATTGTTCTCCCAGGGTGAGGTTCATTCATTGCATTTTGGGTATGCTGACCCCTGTGATTTCCCCAAATGTGGGAAACTTGACTGCATTATTTGTGGTAGTGGGGGACTGTGTTTGTGCTTTCCTCTGGTCAGCTCTGGTAAAAGTCAGATTTCTTTGTCTCAGATTTTCCTCTAGCCTTGTTCTTCTTTCGAGAGTTCCATTGTGCTGCCTCAGTTGGATCTCCTTCACTTGACAGGGGGGTACCCGAGCAGCGACCCTCCCCAGCTCTAGCCCAACTCCTACTTACCTGCCAGGTGAGATACTATGATCATGAAGGTGCTTCTCCCAGGGCAAGGCTCACCCATTGCACTCTGGGTGTGCTGCCCCTGCGATTTCCCCAAATGTGGGAAACTTGACTGCATAATTTGTGTTTCCCCTGGTCGGCTCTCGTATAATTCAGATCTATTTGTCTCAGGTCTCTCTCCAGCCTAGTTTGCTGTCTGTTTCCACTTCTCTTTTCTTCAGCCGCTCCCTTCTATACCCTTGTGCACTATCCTGACTTCTCCTCCCGTCTGCTTACTTTGTGCCTTCCAATGCACAATGCAAACTACAGGTAGTGCTGCAGGGCCCACACCCTTTTACTTGCCTTACAGAGCAGCTCTGGAGCTGTTACAGTGCCCAGCTGCTGCAAGAAATCAGCTTGAATGCTTCAGGGGATGGGGCATGGCCAACATGAGCCCCACACCAAAGGAGGGGGGAGGTGTTTAATGCGAACTAGGGGTCATCCAAGCACTGCAAAAGGCCGCCATGCCCTGCATGCCCCTTTTCTCTTTTCATATGCAGATGAGGGTTCCAGTCAACTTTGGCCCACTGCTTGGATAACATCACCGTATGCAAATCCGTCTGCTGCAGACCTTCCCCCAGGAGTGCTTGTACTAGTTGTTGCATATGGTTTGATATTTGATGGTGCTTCAGTATTAGGCAGCCTTCCGCCCTCCCATGTTCATCTGAAAAGATGTGGTCTCCCTGCAGTTGTTGTCCCCAGATGAGAGTTCACTTGTGCTGCCTCAGTTGAATCTCCTTTACTTGACAGAGATGTGCCTGAGCAGCTGCCCTCACCAGCCCTATCCCAAATCATACTTATTTTGCATAGGAGATACCATGGTCATGAAGATTGTTCTCCCAGGGTGAGGTTCATTCATTGCATTCTGGGTATGCTGACCCCTGTGATTTTCCCAAATGTGGGAAACTCGACTGCATTATTTGTGGTAGTGGGGGACTGTGTTTGTGCTTTCCTCTGGTCAGCTCTGGTAAAAGTCAGATTTCTTTGTCTCAGATCTTCCTCTAGCCTTGTTCTTCTTTCGAGAGTTCCCTGGTGCTGCCTCAGTTGGATCTCCTTCACTTCACAGGGGGGAACCCGAGCAGCGACCCTCCCCAGCTCTAGCCCAACTCCTACTTACCTGCCAGGTGAGATACTATGATCATGAAGGTGCTTCTCCCAGGGCAAGGCTCAACCATTGCACTCTGGGTGTGCTGCTCCTGCGATTTCCCCAAATGTGGGAAACTTGACTGCATAATTTGTGTTTCCCCTCGTCGGCTCTCGTATAATTCAGATCTCTTTGTCTCAGGTCTCTCTCCAGCCTAGTTTGCTGTCTGTTTCCACTTCTCTTTTCTTCAGCCGCTCCCTTCTATACCCTTGTGCACTATCCTGACTTCTCCTCCCGTCTGCTTACTTTGTGCCTTCCAATGCACAATGCAAACTACAGGTAGTGCTGCAGGGCCCACACCCTTTTACTTGCCTTACAGAGCAGCTCTGGAGCTGTTACAGTGCCCAGCTGCTGCAAGAAATCAGCTTGAATGCTTCAGGGGCTGGGGCATAGCCAACATGAGCCCCACACCAAAGGAGGGTGGAGGTGTTTAATGCAAACTAGGGGTCAGCCAAGCGCCGCAAAAGGCCACCATGCCCTGCACGCCCCTTTTCTCTTTTCATATGCAGACGAGGGTTGAAGCCAACTTTGACCCACTGCTTGGATGACATCACCATATGCAAATCCATCTGCGGCAGGCCTTCCCCCAGGAATGCTTGCACTAGTTGTTGCATTTGGTTTGTTGTTTGGGGGTGCTTCAGTATTAGGCAGCCTTCTGCCCTCCCATGTTCATCTTCAGGGGATGGGGCATGGCCAACATGAGCCCCACACCAAAGGAGGGTGGAGGTGTTTAATGCGAACTAGGGGTCATCCAAGCACCGCAAAAGGCCGCCATGCCCTGCACGCCCCTTTTCTCTTTTCATATGCAGATGAAGGTTGAAGCCAACTTTGACCCACTGCTTGGATGACATCACCGTATGCAAATCCGTCTTCTGCAGAACTTCACTTGACAGGGGGGTGCCCGAGCAGCGACCCTCCCCATCTCTAGCCCAACTCCTACTTACCTGCCAGGTGAGATACTATGATCAGGAAGGTGCTTCTCCCAGGGCAAGGCTCACCCATTGCACTCTGGGTGTGCTGCTCCTACGATTTCCCCAAATGTGGGACACTTGACTGCATAATTTGTGTTTCCTCTAGTCGGCTACTCGTATAATTCAGATCTCTTTGTCTCAGGTCTCTCTCCAGCCTAGTTTGCTGTCTGTTTCCACTTCTCTTTTCTTGAGCCGCTGCCTTCTATGCCCTTGTGCACTCTCCTGACTTCTCCTGTCTGCTTACTTTGTGCCTTCCAACGCACAATGCAAACTACAGGTAGTGCTGCAGGGCCCACACCCTTTTACTTGCCTTTCAGAGCAGCTCTGGAGCTGTTACAGTGCCCAGCTGCTGCAAGAAATCAGCTTGAATGCTTCAGGGGCTGGGGCATAGCCAACATGAGCCCCACACCGACGGAGGGTGGAGGTGTTTAATGCGAACTAAGGGTCATCCAAGCGCCGCAAAAGGCCGCCATGCCCTGCATACCCCTTTTCTCTTTTCATATGCAGATGAGGGTTCCAGCCAACTTTGGCCCACTGCTTGGATGACATCACCGTATGCAAATCCGTCTTCTGCAGACCTTCCCCCAGGAATGCTTGTACTAGTTGTTGCATTTGGTTTGTTGTTTGGGGTGCTTCAGTATTAGGCAGCCTTCAGCTCTCCCATGTTCATCTGAAAATATGTGTTCTCCCTGCAGTTGTTGTCCCCAGATGAGAGTTCCCTTGTGCTGCCTCAGTTGAATCTCCTTTACTTGAAAGAGATGTGCCTGAGCAGCGGCCCTCCCCAGCCCTATCCCAAATCATACTTATTTTGCATAGGAGATACCATGGTCATGAAGATTGTTCTCCCAGGGTGAGGTTCATTCATTGCATTCTGGGTATGCTGACCCCTGTGATTTCCCCAAATGTGGGAAACTCGACTGCATTATTTGTGGTAGTGGGGGACTGTGTTTGTGCTTTCCTCTGGTCAGCTCTGGTAAAAGTCAGATTTCTTTGTCTCAGATCTTCCTCTAGCCTTGTTCTTTTTTTGAGAGTTTCCTTGTGCTGCCTCAGTTGGATCTCCTTCACTTGACAGGGGGGTGCCCGAGCAGCGACCCTCCCCAGCTCAAGCCCAACTCCTACTTACCTGCCAAGTGAGATACTATGATCAGGAAGGTGCTTCTACCAGGGCAAGGCTCACCCATTGCACTCTGGGTGTGCTGCTCCTACGATTTCCCCAAATGTGGGACACTTGACTGCATAATTTGTGTTTCCTCTGGTCGGCTACTCGTATAATTCAGATCTCTTTGTCTCAGGTCTCTCTCCAGCCTAGTTTGCTGTCTGTTTCCACTTCTCTTTTCTTGAGCCCCTGCCTTCTATGCCCTTGTGCACTCTCCTGACTTCTCCTGTCTGCTTACTTTGTGCCTTCCAATGCACAATGCAAACTACAGGTAGTGCTGCAGGGCCAACACCCTTTTACTTGCCTTACAGAGCAGCTCTGGAGCTGTTACAGTGCCCAGCTGCTGCAAGAAATCAGCTTGAATGCTTCAGGGGCTGGGGCATAGCCAACATGAGCAGCAAGATGCAGCACTGGACTATTAGTAATGTACTGTTGTATGCTGAGCACCACAATGCAGCACAAGACAATGAGCAGTGATACTGAGCACTGATGAGGATACTACTGAGAACTGACACTGAGCAGGAGAGACACACTACTAGTATTACTGAGCAGCAATAAGTAACCACTGATACTGGGCACTGATATTGAGATTTCCACTGAGAGAACATAGCCACGTCCTCTCCGCTCTCTCTTCAATGCACGAGTAAAAATGGCGGCAACGCGCAGCTCTTTATATGGAATCCGAATCTCGCGAGAATCCGACAGCGGGATGATGACATTTTCCCTTGTTCAGGTTTTCCGAGTCAGGCGGGAACAACCGAGCCTGCCACGGACCAGTGTAAACCACGTGGAGTTCGTCGGGAATTCGGTTCTCGGAGTACCGAACCCGCTCCTCTATATATACTATATTACTATGTTACTGTAGTATACAGAACACCACAATGCAATGAGCAGTGATAGTGAGCACTGATGAGGATACTAGAACTGACACTGAGCAGCAAGATGCAGCACTGGACTATTAGTAATGTACTGTAGTATGCTGAGCACCACAATGCAGCACAAGACAATGAGCAGTGATACTGAGCACTGATGAGGATACTACTGAGAACTGACACTGAGCAGGAGAGACACACTACTAGTATTACTGAGCAGCAATAAGTAACCACTGATACTGAGCACTGATATTGAGATTTCCACTGAGAGAACATAGCCACGTCCTCTCCGCTCTCTCTTCAATGCACGAGTAAAAATGGCAGCAACGCGCAGCTCTTTATATGGAATCCGAATCTCGCAAGAATCCGACAGCGGGATGATGACATTTTCCCTTGTTCAGGTTTTCCGAGTCAGGCGGGAACAACCGAGCCTGCCTCGGACCAGTGTAAACCACGTGGAGTTCGTGGGGAATTCGGTTCTCGGAGAACCGAACCCGCTCCTCTCTACCTTATACCCATCAATTTTTTTATTTTCAATCTAAGCCCCTGCAGTTTTCTGTAAGCATCTGCTTCGCTATGATGATCAACAAGTCACAAGGGCAAACACTCAGGGCTTGAGGCGTAGATCTTAGGACCAGCTGCTACAAGCATGGCAGAGGTGTCACTATCACTGGTGACACCCAGAAAGGTGGCGAGGGAGATTGTAATGCAGTGCGCGCAGATAAACAGCGCAATGGTAAAAAGGAGGCATGGTTTCATAGGTAGGGGCGTGGCCTGGTGGCCTGAATCTACATTTTGTTGCTCCGGGTGTCCCGGGGGTTGGGGGCTGCACCCGGGGACTAGTGTGTGAGCTGTGCTGGCTCCTGCACAGTGACAGGGCATGGCCACCCAGCATGACGCCTCCCTTCTTGACCATGCTGTAATTGCAGTCGCACTGCAGTTCAGCGTGATCATAAAAAATGGTGTAGGCTCCTGCTGGTGCAGGCTGTAGAGAAAAGCTGCTGTGACCACGCCCCCTGTGTCTCCTCCGTTGCAGACCCCATTTTGAAGCCTTGCCCCCGGACTAAGAGAAAAGTATGCCCTTGCGCACTATCCTGACTTCTCCTCCCGTCTGCTTAATTTGTGCCTTCCAACGCACAATGCGAACAACAGGTGGTGCTGCAGGGCCCACACCCTTTTACTTGCCTTACAGAACAGCTCTGGAGCTGTTACAGTGCCCAGCTGCTGCAAGAAATCAGCTTGAATGCTTCAGGGGATGGGGCATGGCCAACATGAGCCCCACACCAAAGGAGGGTGGGGGTGTTTAATGCGAACTAGGGGTCATCCAAGCACTGCAAAAGGCCGCCATGCCCTGCATGCCCCTTTTCTCTTTTCATATGCAGATGAGGGTTCCAGTCAACTTTGGCCCACTGCTTGGATAACATCACCGTATGCAAATCCGTCTGCTGCAGACCTTCCCCAAGGAGTGCTTGTACTAGTTGTTGCATATGGTTTGATATTTGATGGTGCTTCAGTATTAGGCAGCCTTCCGCCCTCCCATGTTCATCTGAAAAGATGTGGTCTCCCTGCAGTTGTTGTCCCCAGATGAGAGTTCCCTTGTGCTGCCTCAGTTGAATCTCCTTTACTTGACAGAGATGTGCCTGAGCAGCGGCCCTCACCAGCCCTATCCCAAATCATACTTATTTTGCATAGGAGATACCATGGTCATGAAGATTGTTCTCCCAGGGTGAGGTTCATTCATTGCATTCTGGGTATGCTGACCCCTGTGATTTTCCCAAATGTGGGAAACTCGACTGCATTATTTGTGGTAGTGGGGGACTGTGTTTGTGCTTTCCTCTGGTCAGCTCTGGTAAAAGTCAGATTTCTTTGTCTCAGATCTTCCTCTAGCCTTGTTCTTCTTTCGAGAGTTCCCTTGTGCTGCCTCAGTTGGATCTCTTTCACTTGACAGGGGGGTGCCCGAACAGCGACCCTCCCCAGCTCTAGCCCAACTCCTACTTACCTGCCAGGTGAGATACTATGATCATGAAGGTGCTTCTCCCAGGGCAAGGCTCACCCATTGCACTCTGGGTGTGCTGCCCCTGCGATTTCCCCAAATGTGGGAAACTTGACTGCATAATTTGTGTTTCCCCTGGTCGGCTCTCGTATAATTCAGATCTCTTTGTCTCAGGTCTCTCTCCAGCCTAGTTTGCTGTCTGTTTCCACTTCTCTTTTCTTCAACCGCTCCCTTCTATACCCTTGTGCACTATCCTGACTTCTCCTCCCGTCTGCTTACTTTGTGCCTTCCAATGCACAATGCAAACTACAGGTAGTGCTGCAGGGCCCACACCCTTTTACTTGCCTTACAGAGCAGCTCTGGAGCTGTTACAGTGCCCAGCTGCTGCAAGAAATCAGCTTGAATGCTTCAGGGGATGGGGCATGGCCAACATGAGCCCCACACCAAAGGAGGGTGGAGGTGTTTAATGCGAACTAGGGGTCATCCAAGCACCGCAAAAGGCCGCCATGCCCTGCACGCCCCTTTTCTCTTTTCATATGCAGATGAGGGTTGAAGCCAACTTTGACCCACTGCTTGGATGACATCACCGTATGCAAATCCGTCTTCTGCAGAACTTCCCCCAGGAATGCTTGCACTAGTTGTTGCATTTGGTTTGTTGTTTGGGGGTGCTTCAGTATTAGGCAGCCTTCTGCCCTCCCATGTTCATCTGAAAATATGTGTTCTCCCTGCAGTTGTTGTCCCCAGATGAGAGTTCCCTTGTGCTGCCTCAGTTGAATCTCCTTTACTTGACAGAGATGTGCATGAGCAGCGGCCCTCCCCAGCCCTATTCCAAATCATACTTATTTTGCATAGGAGATACCATGGT
Organism: Pseudophryne corroboree; assembly: GCF_028390025.1. Lineage (NCBI taxonomy): Eukaryota > Metazoa > Chordata > Amphibia > Anura > Myobatrachidae > Pseudophryne > Pseudophryne corroboree. The sequence goes on along the minus strand of NW_026967485.1, from coordinate 1,354,242 downwards.
CATGAAGATTGTTCTCCCAGGGTGAGGTTCATTCATTGCATTTTGGGTATGCTGACCCCTGTGATTTCCCCAAATGTGGGAAACTTGACTGCATTATTTGTGGTAGTGGGGGACTGTGTTTGTGCTTTCCTCTGGTCAGCTCTGGTAAAAGTCAGATTTCTTTGTCTCAGATTTTCCTCTAGCCTTGTTCTTCTTTCGAGAGTTCCATTGTGCTGCCTCAGTTGGATCTCCTTCACTTTACAGGGGGGTACCCGAGCAGCGACCCTCCCCAGCTCTAGCCCAACTCCTACTTACCTGCCAGGTGAGATACTATGATCATGAAGGTGCTTCTCCCAGGGCAAGGCTCACCCATTGCACTCTGGGTGTGCTGCCCCTGCGATTTCCCCAAATGTGGGAAACTTGACTGCATAATTTGTGTTTCCCCTGGTCGGCTCTCGTATAATTCAGATCTATTTGTCTCAGGTCTCTCTCCAGCCTAGTTTGCTGTCTGTTTCCACTTCTCTTTTCTTCAGCCGCTCCCTTCTATACCCTTGTGCACTATCCTGACTTCTCCTCCCGTCTGCTTACTTTGTGCCTTCCAATGCACAATGCAAACTACAGGTAGTGCTGCAGGGCCCACACCCTTTTACTTGCCTTACAGAGCAGCTCTGGAGCTGTTACAGTGCCCAGCTGCTGCAAGAAATCAGCTTGAATGCTTCAGGGGATGGGGCATGGCCAACATGAGCCCCACACCAAAGGAGGGGGGAGGTGTTTAATGCGAACTAGGGGTCATCCAAGCACTGCAAAAGGCCGCCATGCCCTGCATGCCCCTTTTCTCTTTTCATATGCAGATGAGGGTTCCAGTCAACTTTGGCCCACTGCTTGGATAACATCACCGTATGCAAATCCGTCTGCTGCAGACCTTCCCCCAGGAGTGCTTGTACTAGTTGTTGCATATGGTTTGATATTTGATGGTGCTTCAGTATTAGGCAGCATTCCGCCCTCCCATGTTCATCTGAAAAGATGTGGTCTCCCTGCAGTTGTTGTCCCCAGATGAGAGTTCACTTGTGCTGCCTCAGTTGAATCTCCTTTACTTGACAGAGATGTGCCTGAGCAGCTGCCCTCACCAGCCCTATCCCAAATCATACTTATTTTGCATAGGAGATACCATGGTCATGAAGATTGTTCTCCCAGGGTGAGGTTCATTCATTGCATTCTGGGTATGCTGACCCCTGTGATTTTCCCAAATGTGGGAAACTCGACTGCATTATTTGTGGTAGTGGGGGACTGTGTTTGTGCTTTCCTCTGGTCAGCTCTGGTAAAAGTCAGATTTCTTTGTCTCAGATCTTCCTCTAGCCTTGTTCTTCTTTCGAGAGTTCCCTGGTGCTGCCTCAGTTGGATCTCCTTCACTTCACAGGGGGGAACCCGAGCAGCGACCCTCCCCAGCTCTAGCCCAACTCCTACTTACCTGCCAGGTGAGATACTATGATCATGAAGGTGCTTCTCCCAGGGCAAGGCTCAACCATTGCACTCTGGGTGTGCTGCTCCTGCGATTTCCCCAAATGTGGGAAACTTGACTGCATAATTTGTGTTTCCCCTGGTCGGCTCTCGTATAATTCAGATCTCTTTGTCTCAGGTCTCTCTCCAGCCTAGTTTGCTGTCTGTTTCCACTTCTCTTTTCTTCAGCCGCTCCCTTCTATACCCTTGTGCACTATCCTGACTTCTCCTCCCGTCTGCTTACTTTGTGCCTTCCAATGCACAATGCAAACTACAGGTAGTGCTGCAGGGCCCACACCCTTTTACTTGCCTTACAGAGCAGCTCTGGAGCTGTTACAGTGCCCAGCTGCTGCAAGAAATCAGCTTGAATGCTTCAGGGGCTGGGGCATAGCCAACATGAGCCCCACACCAAAGGAGGGTGGAGGTGTTTAATGCAAACTAGGGGTCAGCCAAGCGCCGCAAAAGGCCACCATGCCCTGCACGCCCCTTTTCTCTTTTCATATGCAGACGAGGGTTGAAGCCAACTTTGACCCACTGCTTGGATGACATCACCATATGCAAATCCATCTGCGGCAGGCCTTCCCCCAGGAATGCTTGCACTAGTTGTTGCATTTGGTTTGTTGTTTGGGGGTGCTTCAGTATTAGGCAGCCTTCTGCCCTCCCATGTTCATCTGAAAATATATGTTCTCCCTGCAGTTGTTGTCCCAAGATGAGAGTTCCCTTGTGCTGCCTCAGTTGAATCTCCTTTACTTGACAGAGATGTGCATGAGCAGCGGCCCTCCCCAGCCCTATTCCAAATCATACTTATTTTGCATAGGAGATACCATGGTCATGAAGATTTTTCTCCCAGGGTGAGGTTCATTCATTGCATTTTGGGTATGCTGACCCCTGTGATTTCCCCAAATGTGGGAAACTTGACTGCAATATTTGTGGTAGTGGGAGACTGTGTTTGTGCTTTCCTCTGGTCAGCTCTGGTAAAAGTCAGATTTCTTTGTCTCAGATTTTCCTTTAGCCTTGTTCTTTTTTCGAGAGTTCCCTTGTGCTGCCTCAGTTGGATCTCCTTCACTTTACAGGGGGGTACCCGAGCAGCGACCCTCCCCAGCTCTAGCCCAACTCCTACTTACCTGCCAGGTGAGATACTATGATCATGAAGGTGCTTCTCCCAGGGCAAGGCTCACCCATTGTACTCTGGGTGTGCTGCTCCTGTGATTTCCCCAAATGTGGGAAACTTGACTGCATAATTTGTGTTTCCCCTGGTCGGCTCTCGTATAATTCAGATCTCTTTGTCTCAGGTCTCTCTCCAGCCTAGTTTGCTGTCTGTTTCCACTTCTCTTTTCTTCAGCCGCTCCCTTCTATACCCTTGTGCACTATCCTGACTTCTCCTCCCGTCTGCTTACTTTGTGCCTTCCAATGCACAATGCAAACTACAGGTAGTGCTGCAGGGCCCACACCCTTTTACTTGCCTTACAGAGCAGCTCTGGAGCTGTTACAGTGCCCAGCTGCTGCAAGAAATCAGCTTGAATGCTTCAGGGGATGGGGCATGGCCAACATGAGCCCCACACCAAAGGAGGGTGGAGGTGTTTAATGCGAACTAGGGGTCATCCAAGCACCGCAAAAGGCCGCCATGCCCTGCACGCCCCTTTTCTCTTTTCATATGCAGATGAGGGTTGAAGCCAACTTTGACCCACTGCTTGGATGACATCACCGTATGCAAATCCGTCTTCTGCAGAACTTCCCCCAGGAATGCTTGCACTAGTTGTTGCATTTGGTTTGTTGTTTGGGGGTGCTTCAGTATTAGGCAGCCTTCTGCCCTCCCATGTTCATCTGAAAATATGTGTTCTCCCTGCAGTTGTTGTCCCCAGATGAGAGTTCCCTTGTGCTGCCTCAGTTGAATCTCCTTTACTTGACAGAGATGTGCCTGAGCAGCGGCCCTCCCCAGCTCTATCCCAAATCATACTTATTTTGCATAGGAGATACCATGGTCATGAAGATTATTCTCCCAGGGTGAGGTTCATTCATTGCATTATGGGTATGCTGACCCCTGTGATTTCCCCAAATGTGGGAAACTCGACTGCTTTATTTGTGGTAGTGGGGGACTGTGTTTGTGTTTTCCTCTGGTCAGCTCTGGTAAAAGTCAGATTTCTTTGTTCAGATCTTCCTCTAGCCTTGTTCTTCTTTCGAGAGTTCCCTTGTGCTGCCTCAGTTGGATCTCCTTCACTTGACAGGGGGGTGCCCAAGCAGAGACCCTCCCCAGCTCTAGCCCAACTCCTACTTACCTGCCAGGTGAGATACTATGATCATGAAGGTGCTTCTCCCAGGGCAAGGCTCACCCATTGCACTCTGGGTGTGCTGCCCCTGCGATTTCCCCAAATGTGGGAAACTTGACTGCATAATTTGTGTTTCCCCTGGTCGGCTCTCGTATAATTCAGATCTCTTTGTCTCAGGTCTCTCTCCAGCCTAGTTTGCTGTCTGTTTCCACTTCTCTTTTCTTCAACCGCTCCCTTCTATACCCTTGTGCACTATCCTGACTTCTCCTCCCGTCTGCTTACTTTGTGCCTTCCAATGCACAATGCAAACTACAGGTAGTGCTGCAGGGCCCACACCCTTTTACTTGCCTTACAGAGCAGCTCTGGAGCTGTTACAGTGCCCAGCTGCTGCAAGAAATCAGCTTGAATGCTTCAGGGGATGGGGCATGGCCAACATGAGCCCCACACCAAAGGAGGGTGGAGGTGTTTAATGCGAACTAGGGGTCATCCAAGCACCGCAAAAGGCCGCCATGCCCTGCACGCCCCTTTTCTCTTTTCATATGCAGATGAGGGTTGAAGCCAACTTTGACCCACTGCTTGGATGACATCACCGTATGCAAATCCGTCTTCTGCAGAACTTCCCCCAGGAATGCTTGCACTAGTTGTTGCATTTGGTTTGTTGTTTGGGGGTGCTTCAGTATTAGGCAGCCTTCTGCCCTCCCATGTTCATCTGAAAATATGTGTTCTCCCTGCAGTTGTTGTCCCCAGATGAGAGTTCCCTTGTGCTGCCTCAGTTGAATCTCCTTTACTTGACAGAGATGTGCATGAGCAGCGGCCCTCCCCAGCCCTATTCCAAATCATACTTATTTTGCATAGGAGATACCATGGTCATGAAGATTGTTCTCCCAGGGTGAGGTTCATTCATTGCATTTTGGGTATGCTGACCCCTGTGATTTCCCCAAATGTGGGAAACTTGACTGCATTATTTGTGGTAGTGGGGGACTGTGTTTGTGCTTTCCTCTGGTCAGCTCTGGTAAAAGTCAGATTTCTTTGTCTCAGATTTTCCTCTAGCCTTGTTCTTCTTTCGAGAGTTCCATTGTGCTGCCTCAGTTGGATCTCCTTCACTTTACAGGGGGGTACCCGAGCAGCGACCCTCCCCAGCTCTAGCCCAACTCCTACTTACCTGCCAGGTGAGATACTATGATCATGAAGGTGCTTCTCCCAGGGCAAGGCTCACCCATTGCACTCTGGGTGTGCTGCCCCTGCGATTTCCCCAAATGTGGGAAACTTGACTGCATAATTTGTGTTTCCCCTGGTCGGCTCTCGTATAATTCAGATCTATTTGTCTCAGGTCTCTCTCCAGCCTAGTTTGCTGTCTGTTTCCACTTCTCTTTTCTTCAGCCGCTCCCTTCTATACCCTTGTGCACTATCCTGACTTCTCCTCCCGTCTGCTTACTTTGTGCCTTCCAATGCACAATGCAAACTACAGGTAGTGCTGCAGGGCCCACACCCTTTTACTTGCCTTACAGAGCAGCTCTGGAGCTGTTACAGTGCCCAGCTGCTGCAAGAAATCAGCTTGAATGCTTCAGGGGATGGGGCATGGCCAACATGAGCCCCACACCAAAGGAGGGGGGAGGTGTTTAATGCGAACTAGGGGTCATCCAAGCACTGCAAAAGGCCGCCATGCCCTGCATGCCCCTTTTCTCTTTTCATATGCAGATGAGGGTTCCAGTCAACTTTGGCCCACTGCTTGGATAACATCACCGTATGCAAATCCGTCTGCTGCAGACCTTCCCCCAGGAGTGCTTGTACTAGTTGTTGCATATGGTTTGATATTTGATGGTGCTTCAGTATTAGGCAGCCTTCCGCCCTCCCATGTTCATCTGAAAAGATGTGGTCTCCCTGCAGTTGTTGTCCCCAGATGAGAGTTCACTTGTGCTGCCTCAGTTGAATCTCCTTTACTTGACAGAGATGTGCCTGAGCAGCTGCCCTCACCAGCCCTATCCCAAATCATACTTATTTTGCATAGGAGATACCATGGTCATGAAGATTGTTCTCCCAGGGTGAGGTTCATTCATTGCATTCTGGGTATGCTGACCCCTGTGATTTTCCCAAATGTGGGAAACTCGACTGCATTATTTGTGGTAGTGGGGGACTGTGTTTGTGCTTTCCTCTGGTCAGCTCTGGTAAAAGTCAGATTTCTTTGTCTCAGATCTTCCTCTAGCCTTGTTCTTCTTTCGAGAGTTCCCTGGTGCTGCCTCAGTTGGATCTCCTTCACTTCACAGGGGGGAACCCGAGCAGCGACCCTCCCCAGCTCTAGCCCAACTCCTACTTACCTGCCAGGTGAGATACTATGATCATGAAGGTGCTTCTCCCAGGGCAAGGCTCAACCATTGCACTCTGGGTGTGCTGCTCCTGCGATTTCCCCAAATGTGGGAAACTTGACTGCATAATTTGTGTTTCCCCTGGTCGGCTCTCGTATAATTCAGATCTCTTTGTCTCAGGTCTCTCTCCAGCCTAGTTTGCTGTCTGTTTCCACTTCTCTTTTCTTCAGCCGCTCCCTTCTATACCCTTGTGCACTATCCTGACTTCTCCTCCCGTCTGCTTACTTTGTGCCTTCCAATGCACAATGCAAACTACAGGTAGTGCTGCAGGGCCCACACCCTTTTACTTGCCTTACAGAGCAGCTCTGGAGCTGTTACAGTGCCCAGCTGCTGCAAGAAATCAGCTTGAATGCTTCAGGGGCTGGGGCATAGCCAACATGAGCCCCACACCAAAGGAGGGTGGAGGTGTTTAATGCAAACTAGGGGTCAGCCAAGCGCCGCAAAAGGCCACCATGCCCTGCACGCCCCTTTTCTCTTTTCATATGCAGACGAGGGTTGAAGCCAACTTTGACCCACTGCTTGGATGACATCACCATATGCAAATCCATCTGCGGCAGGCCTTCCCCCAGGAATGCTTGCACTAGTTGTTGCATTTGGTTTGTTGTTTGGGGGTGCTTCAGTATTAGGCAGCCTTCTGCCCTCCCATGTTCATCTGAAAATATATGTTCTCCCTGCAGTTGTTGTCCCAAGATGAGAGTTCCCTTGTGCTGCCTCAGTTGAATCTCCTTTACTTGACAGAGATGTGCATGAGCAGCGGCCCTCCCCAGCCCTATTCCAAATCATACTTATTTTGCATAGGAGATACCATGGTCATGAAGATTTTTCTCCCAGGGTGAGGTTCATTCATTGCATTTTGGGTATGCTGACCCCTGTGATTTCCCCAAATGTGGGAAACTTGACTGCAATATTTGTGGTAGTGGGAGACTGTGTTTGTGCTTTCCTCTGGTCAGCTCTGGTAAAAGTCAGATTTCTTTGTCTCAGATTTTCCTTTAGCCTTGTTCTTTTTTCGAGAGTTCCCTTGTGCTGCCTCAGTTGGATCTCCTTCACTTTACAGGGGGGTACCCGAGCAGCGACCCTCCCCAGCTCTAGCCCAACTCCTACTTACCTGCCAGGTGAGATACTATGATCATGAAGGTGCTTCTCCCAGGGCAAGGCTCACCCATTGTACTCTGGGTGTGCTGCTCCTGTGATTTCCCCAAATGTGGGAAACTTGACTGCATAATTTGTGTTTCCCCTGGTCGGCTCTCGTATAATTCAGATCTCTTTGTCTCAGGTCTCTCTCCAGCCTAGTTTGCTGTCTGTTTCCACTTCTCTTTTCTTCAGCCGCTCCCTTCTATACCCTTGTGCACTATCCTGACTTCTCCTCCCGTCTGCTTACTTTGTGCCTTCCAATGCACAATGCAAACTACAGGTAGTGCTGCAGGGCCCACACCCTTTTACTTGCCTTACAGAGCAGCTCTGGAGCTGTTACAGTGCCCAGCTGCTGCAAGAAATCAGCTTGAATGCTTCAGGGGATGGGGCATGGCCAACATGAGCCCCACACCAAAGGAGGGTGGAGGTGTTTAATGCGAACTAGGGGTCATCCAAGCACCGCAAAAGGCCGCCATGCCCTGCACGCCCCTTTTCTCTTTTCATATGCAGATGAGGGTTGAAGCCAACTTTGACCCACTGCTTGGATGACATCACCGTATGCAAATCCGTCTTCTGCAGAACTTCCCCCAGGAATGCTTGCACTAGTTGTTGCATTTGGTTTGTTGTTTGGGGGTGCTTCAGTATTAGGCAGCCTTCTGCCCTCCCATGTTCATCTGAAAATATGTGTTCTCCCTGCAGTTGTTGTCCCCAGATGAGAGTTCCCTTGTGCTGCCTCAGTTGAATCTCCTTTACTTGACAGAGATGTGCCTGAGCAGCGGCCCTCCCCAGCTCTATCCCAAATCATACTTATTTTGCATAGGAGATACCATGGTCATGAAGATTATTCTCCCAGGGTGAGGTTCATTCATTGCATTATGGGTATGCTGACCCCTGTGATTTCCCCAAATGTGGGAAACTCGACTGCTTTATTTGTGGTAGTGGGGGACTGTGTTTGTGTTTTCCTCTGGTCAGCTCTGGTAAAAGTCAGATTTCTTTGTTCAGATCTTCCTCTAGCCTTGTTCTTCTTTCGAGAGTTCCCTTGTGCTGCCTCAGTTGGATCTCCTTCACTTGACAGGGTGGTGCCCAAGCAGAGACCCTCCCCAGCTCTAGCCCAACTCCTACTTACCTGCCAGGTGAGATACTATGATCATGAAGGTGCTTCTCCCAGGGCAAGGCTCACCCATTGCACTCTGGGTGTGCTGCCCCTGCGATTTCCCCAAATGTGGGAAACTTGACTGCATAATTTGTGTTTCCCCTGGTCGGCTCTCGTGTAATTCAGATCTCTTTGTCTCAGGTCTCTCTCCAACCTAGTTTGCTGTCTGTTTCCACTTCTCTTTTCTTCAGCCGCTCCCTTCTATACCCTTGTGCACTATCCTGACTTCTCCTCCCGTCTGCTTACTTTGTGCCTTCCAATGCACAATGCAAACTACAGGTAGTGCTGCAGGGCCCACACCCTTTTACTTGCCTTACAGAGCAGCTCTGGAGATGTTACAGTGCCCAGCTGCTGCAAGAAATCAGCTTGAATGCTTCAGGGGATGGGGCATGGCCAACATGAGCCCCACACCAAAGGAGGGTGGAGGTGTTTAATGCGAACTAGGGGTCATCCAAGCACCGCAAAAGGCCGCCATGCCCTGCACGCTCCTTTTCTCTTTTCATATGCAGATGAGGGTTGAAGCCAACTTTGGCCCACTGCTTGGATGACATCACCGTATGCAAATCCGTCTTCTGCAGACCTTCCCCCAGGAATGCTTGTACTAGTTGTTGCATTTGGTTTGTTGTTTGGGGTGCTTCAGTATTAGGCAGCCTTCAGCTCTCCCATGTTCATCTGAAAATATGTGTTCTCCCTGCAGTTGTTGTCCCCAGATGAGAGTTCCCTTGTGCTGCCTCAGTTGAATCTCCTTTACTTGAAAGAGATGTGCCTGAGCAGCGGCCCTCCCCAGCCCTATCCCAAATCATACTTATTTTGCATAGGAGATACCATGGTCATGAAGATTGTTCTCCCAGGGTGAGGTTCATTCATTGCATTCTGGGTATGCTGACCCCTGTGATTTCCCCAAATGTGGGAAACTCGACTGCATTATTTGTGGTAGTGGGGGACTGTGTTTGTGCTTTCCTCTGGTCAGCTCTGGTAAAAGTCAGATTTCTTTGTCTCAGATCTTCCTCTAGCCTTGTTCTTTTTTTGAGAGTTTCCTTGTGCTGCCTCAGTTGGATCTCCTTCACTTGACAGGGGGGTGCCCGAGCAGCGACCCTCCCCAGCTCAAGCCCAACTCCTACTTACCTGCCAAGTGAGATACTATGATCAGGAAGGTGCTTCTACCAGGGCAAGGCTCACCCATTGCACTCTGGGTGTGCTGCTCCTACGATTTCCCCAAATGTGGGACACTTGACTGCATAATTTGTGTTTCCTCTGGTCGGCTACTCGTATAATTCAGATCTCTTTGTCTCAGGTCTCTCTCCAGCCTAGTTTGCTGTCTGTTTCCACTTCTCTTTTCTTGAGCCCCTGCCTTCTATGCCCTTGTGCACTCTCCTGACTTCTCCTGTCTGCTTACTTTGTGCCTTCCAATGCACAATGCAAACTACAGGTAGTGCTGCAGGGCCAACACCCTTTTACTTGCCTTACAGAGCAGCTCTGGAGCTGTTACAGTGCCCAGCTGCTGCAAGAAATCAGCTTGAATGCTTCAGGGGCTGGGGCATAGCCAACATGAGCAGCAAGATGCAGCACTGGACTATTAGTAATGTACTGTTGTATGCTGAGCACCACAATGCAGCACAAGACAATGAGCAGTGATACTGAGCACTGATGAGGATACTACTGAGAACTGACACTGAGCAGGAGAGACACACTACTAGTATTACTGAGCAGCAATAAGTAACCACTGATACTGGGCACTGATATTGAGATTTCCACTGAGAGAACATAGCCACGTCCTCTCCGCTCTCTCTTCAATGCACGAGTAAAAATGGCGGCAACGCGCAGCTCTTTATATGGAATCCGAATCTCGCGAGAATCCGACAGCGGGATGATGACATTTTCCCTTGTTCAGGTTTTCCGAGTCAGGCGGGAACAACCGAGCCTGCCACGGACCAGTGTAAACCACGTGGAGTTCGTCGGGAATTCGGTTCTCGGAGAACCGAACCCGCTCCTCTATATATACTATATTACTATGTTACTGTAGTATACAGAACACCACAATGCAATGAGCAGTGATAGTGAGCACTGATGAGGATACTAGAACTGACACTGAGCAGCAAGATGCAGCACTGGACTATTAGTAATGTACTGTAGTATGCTGAGCACCACAATGCAGCACAAGACAATGAGCAGTGATACTGAGCACTGATGAGGATACTACTGAGAACTGACACTGAGCAGGAGAGACACACTACTAGTATTACTGAGCAGCAATAAGTAACCACTGATACTGAGCACTGATATTGAGATTTCCACTGAGAGAACATAGCCACGTCCTCTCCGCTCTCTCTTCAATGCACGAGTAAAAATGGCAGCAACGCGCAGCTCTTTATATGGAATCCGAATCTCGCAAGAATCCGACAGCGGGATGATGACATTTTCCCTTGTTCAGGTTTTCCGAGTCAGGCGGGAACAACCGAGCCTGCCTCGGACCAGTGTAAACCACGTGGAGTTCGTGGGGAATTCGGTTCTCGGAGAACCGAACCCGCTCCTCTCTACCTTATACCCATCAATTTTTTTATTTTCAATCTAAGCCCCTGCAGTTTTCTGTAAGCATCTGCTTCGCTATGATGATCAACAAGTCACAAGGGCAAACACTCAGGGCTTGAGGCGTAGATCTTAGGACCAGCTGCTACAAGCATGGCAGAGGTGTCACTATCACTGGTGACACCCAGAAAGGTGGCGAGGGAGATTGTAATGCAGTGCGCGCAGATAAACAGCGCAATGGTAAAAAGGAGGCATGGTTTCATAGGTAGGGGCGTGGCCTGGTGGCCTGAATCTACATTTTGTTGCTCCGGGTGTCCCGGGGGTTGGGGGCTGCACCCGGGGACTAGTGTGTGAGCTGTGCTGGCTCCTGCACAGTGACAGGGCATGGCCACCCAGCATGACGCCTCCCTTCTTGACCATGCTGTAATTGCAGTCGCACTGCAGTTCAGCGTGATCATAAAAAATGGTGTAGGCTCCTGCTGGTGCAGGCTGTAGAGAAAAGCTGCTGTGACCACGCCCCCTGTGTCTCCTCCGTTGCAGACCCCATTTTGAAGCCTTGCCCCCGGACTAAGAGAAAAGTATGCCCTTGCGCACTATCCTGACTTCTCCTCCCGTCTGCTTAATTTGTGCCTTCCAACGCACAATGCGAACAACAGGTGGTGCTGCAGGGCCCACACCCTTTTACTTGCCTTACAGAACAGCTCTGGAGCTGTTACAGTGCCCAGCTGCTGCAAGAAATCAGCTTGAATGCTTCAGGGGATGGGGCATGGCCAACATGAGCCCCACACCAAAGGAGGGTGGGGGTGTTTAATGCGAACTAGGGGTCATCCAAGCACTGCAAAAGGCCGCCATGCCCTGCATGCCCCTTTTCTCTTTTCATATGCAGATGAGGGTTCCAGTCAACTTTGGCCCACTGCTTGGATAACATCACCGTATGCAAATCCGTCTGCTGCAGACCTTCCCCAAGGAGTGCTTGTACTAGTTGTTGCATATGGTTTGATATTTGATGGTGCTTCAGTATTAGGCAGCCTTCCGCCCTCCCATGTTCATCTGAAAAGATGTGGTCTCCCTGCAGTTGTTGTCCCCAGATGAGAGTTCCCTTGTGCTGCCTCAGTTGAATCTCCTTTACTTGACAGAGATGTGCCTGAGCAGCGGCCCTCACCAGCCCTATCCCAAATCATACTTATTTTGCATAGGAGATACCATGGTCATGAAGATTGTTCTCCCAGGGTGAGGTTCATTCATTGCATTCTGGGTATGCTGACCCCTGTGATTTTCCCAAATGTGGGAAACTCGACTGCATTATTTGTGGTAGTGGGGGACTGTGTTTGTGCTTTCCTCTGGTCAGCTCTGGTAAAAGTCAGATTTCTTTGTCTCAGATCTTCCTCTAGCCTTGTTCTTCTTTCGAGAGTTCCCTTGTGCTGCCTCAGTTGGATCTCTTTCACTTGACAGGGGGGTGCCCGAACAGCGACCCTCCCCAGCTCTAGCCCAACTCCTACTTACCTGCCAGGTGAGATACTATGATCATGAAGGTGCTTCTCCCAGGGCAAGGCTCACCCATTGCACTCTGGGTGTGCTGCCCCTGCGATTTCCCCAAATGTGGGAAACTTGACTGCATAATTTGTGTTTCCCCTGGTCGGCTCTCATATAATTCAGATCTCTTTGTCTCAGGTCTCTCTCCAGCCTAGTTTGCTGTCTGTTTCCACTTCTCTTTTCTTCAACCGCTCCCTTCTATACCCTTGTGCACTATCCTGACTTCTCCTCCCGTCTGCTTACTTTGTGCCTTCCAATGCACAATGCAAACTACAGGTAGTGCTGCAGGGCCCACACCCTTTTACTTGCCTTACAGAGCAGCTCTGGAGCTGTTACAGTGCCCAGCTGCTGCAAGAAATCAGCTTGAATGCTTCAGGGGATGGGGCATGGCCAACATGAGCCCCACACCAAAGGAGGGTGGAGGTGTTTAATGCGAACTAGGGGTCATCCAAGCACCGCAAAAGGCCGCCATGCCCTGCACGCCCCTTTTCTCTTTTCATATGCAGATGAGGGTTGAAGCCAACTTTGACCCACTGCTTGGATGACATCACCGTATGCAAATCCGTCTTCTGCAGAACTTCCCCCAGGAATGCTTGCACTAGTTGTTGCATTTGGTTTGTTGTTTGGGGGTGCTTCAGTATTAGGCAGCCTTCTGCCCTCCCATGTTCATCTGAAAATATGTGTTCTCCCTGCAGTTGTTGTCCCCAGATGAGAGTTCCCTTGTGCTGCCTCAGTTGAATCTCCTTTACTTGACAGAGATGTGCATGAGCAGCGGCCCTCCCCAGCCCTATTCCAAATCATACTTATTTTGCATAGGAGATACCATGGTCATGAAGATTGTTCTCCCAGGGTGAGGTTCATTCATTGCATTTTGGGTATGCTGACCCCTGTGATTTCCCCAAATGTGGGAAACTTGACTGCATTATTTGTGGTAGTGGGGGACTGTGTTTGTGCTTTCCTCTGGTCAGCTCTGGTAAAAGTCAGATTTCTTTGTCTCAGATTTTCCTCTAGCCTTGTTCTTCTTTCGAGAGTTCCATTGTGCTGCCTCAGTTGGATCTCCTTCACTTTACAGGGGGGTACCCGAGCAGCGACCCTCCCCAGCTCTAGCCCAACTCCTACTTACCTGCCAGGTGAGATACTATGATCATGAAGGTGCTTCTCCCAGGGCAAGGCTCACCCATTGCACTCTGGGTGTGCTGCCCCTGCGATTTCCCCAAATGTGGGAAACTTGACTGCATAATTTGTGTTTCCCCTGGTCGGCTCTCGTATAATTCAGATCTATTTGTCTCAGGTCTCTCTCCAGCCTAGTTTGCTGTCTGTTTCCACTTCTCTTTTCTTCAGCCGCTCCCTTCTATACCCTTGTGCACTATCCTGACTTCTCCTCCCGTCTGCTTACTTTGTGCCTTCCAATGCACAATGCAAACTACAGGTAGTGCTGCAGGGCCCACACCCTTTTACTTGCCTTACAGAGCAGCTCTGGAGCTGTTACAGTGCCCAGCTGCTGCAAGAAATCAGCTTGAATGCTTCAGGGGATGGGGCATGGCCAACATGAGCCCCACACCAAAGGAGGGGGGAGGTGTTTAATGCGAACTAGGGGTCATCCAAGCACTGCAAAAGGCCGCCATGCCCTGCATGCCCCTTTTCTCTTTTCATATGCAGATGAGGGTTCCAGTCAACTTTGGCCCACTGCTTGGATAACATCACCGTATGCAAATCCGTCTGCTGCAGACCTTCCCCCAGGAGTGCTTGTACTAGTTGTTGCATATGGTTTGATATTTGATGGTGCTTCAGTATTAGGCAGCCTTCCGCCCTCCCATGTTCATCTGAAAAGATGTGGTCTCCCTGCAGTTGTTGTCCCCAGATGAGAGTTCACTTGTGCTGCCTCAGTTGAATCTCCTTTACTTGACAGAGATGTGCCTGAGCAGCTGCCCTCACCAGCCCTATCCCAAATCATACTTATTTTGCATAGGAGATACCATGGTCATGAAGATTGTTCTCCCAGGGTGAGGTTCATTCATTGCATTCTGGGTATGCTGACCCCTGTGATTTTCCCAAATGTGGGAAACTCGACTGCATTATTTGTGGTAGTGGGGGACTGTGTTTGTGCTTTCCTCTGGTCAGCTCTGGTAAAAGTCAGATTTCTTTGTCTCAGATCTTCCTCTAGCCTTGTTCTTCTTTCGAGAGTTCCCTGGTGCTGCCTCAGTTGGATCTCCTTCACTTCACAGGGGGGAACCCGAGCAGCGACCCTCCCCAGCTCTAGCCCAACTCCTACTTACCTGCCAGGTGAGATACTATGATCATGAAGGTGCTTCTCCCAGGGCAAGGCTCAACCATTGCACTCTGGGTGTGCTGCTCCTGCGATTTCCCCAAATGTGGGAAACTTGACTGCATAATTTGTGTTTCCCCTCGTCGGCTCTCGTATAATTCAGATCTCTTTGTCTCAGGTCTCTCTCCAGCCTAGTTTGCTGTCTGTTTCCACTTCTCTTTTCTTCAGCCGCTCCCTTCTATACCCTTGTGCACTATCCTGACTTCTCCTCCCGTCTGCTTACTTTGTGCCTTCCAATGCACAATGCAAACTACAGGTAGTGCTGCAGGGCCCACACCCTTTTACTTGCCTTACAGAGCAGCTCTGGAGCTGTTACAGTGCCCAGCTGCTGCAAGAAATCAGCTTGAATGCTTCAGGGGCTGGGGCATAGCCAACATGAGCCCCACACCAAAGGAGGGTGGAGGTGTTTAATGCAAACTAGGGGTCAGCCAAGCGCCGCAAAAGGCCACCATGCCCTGCACGCCCCTTTTCTCTTTTCATATGCAGACGAGGGTTGAAGCCAACTTTGACCCACTGCTTGGATGACATCACCATATGCAAATCCATCTGCGGCAGGCCTTCCCCCAGGAATGCTTGCACTAGTTGTTGCATTTGGTTTGTTGTTTGGGGGTGCTTCAGTATTAGGCAGCCTTCTGCCCTCCCATGTTCATCTGAAAATATATGTTCTCCCTGCAGTTGTTGTCCCAAGATGAGAGTTCCCTTGTGCTGCCTCAGTTGAATCTCCTTTACTTGACAGAGATGTGCATGAGCAGCGGCCCTCCCCAGCCCTATTCCAAATCATACTTATTTTGCATAGGAGATACCATGGTCATGAAGATTTTTCTCCCAGGGTGAGGTTCATTCATTGCATTTTGGGTATGCTGACCCCTGTGATTTCCCCAAATGTGGGAAACTTGACTGCAATATTTGTGGTAGTGGGAGACTGTGTTTGTGCTTTCCTCTGGTCAGCTCTGGTAAAAGTCAGATTTCTTTGTCTCAGATTTTCCTTTAGCCTTGTTCTTTTTTCGAGAGTTCCCTTGTGCTGCCTCAGTTGGATCTCCTTCACTTTACAGGGGGGTACCCGAGCAGCGACCCTCCCCAGCTCTAGCCCAACTCCTACTTACCTGCCAGGTGAGATACTATGATCATGAAGGTGCTTCTCCCAGGGCAAGGCTCACCCATTGTACTCTGGGTGTGCTGCTCCTGTGATTTCCCCAAATGTGGGAAACTTGACTGCATAATTTGTGTTTCCCCTGGTCGGCTCTCGTATAATTCAGATCTCTTTGTCTCAGGTCTCTCTCCAGCCTAGTTTGCTGTCTGTTTCCACTTCTCTTTTCTTCAGCCGCTCCCTTCTATACCCTTGTGCACTATCCTGACTTCTCCTCCCGTCTGCTTACTTTGTGCCTTCCAATGCACAATGCAAACTACAGGTAGTGCTGCAGGGCCCACACCCTTTTACTTGCCTTACAGAGCAGCTCTGGAGCTGTTACAGTGCCCAGCTGCTGCAAGAAATCAGCTTGAATGCTTCAGGGGATGGGGCATGGCCAACATGAGCCCCACACCAAAGGAGGGTGGAGGTGTTTAATGCGAACTAGGGGTCATCCAAGCACCGCAAAAGGCCGCCATGCCCTGCACGCCCCTTTTCTCTTTTCATATGCAGATGAGGGTTGAAGCCAACTTTGACCCACTGCTTGGATGACATCACCGTATGCAAATCCGTCTTCTGCAGAACTTCCCCCAGGAATGCTTGCACTAGTTGTTGCATTTGGTTTGTTGTTTGGGGGTGCTTCAGTATTAGGCAGCCTTCTGCCCTCCCATGTTCATCTGAAAATATGTGTTCTCCCTGCAGTTGTTGTCCCCAGATGAGAGTTCCCTTGTGCTGCCTCAGTTGAATCTCCTTTACTTGACAGAGATGTGCATGAGCAGCGGCCCTCCCCAGCCCTATTCCAAATCATACTTATTTTGCATAGGAGATACCATGGTCATGAAGATTATTCTCCCAGGGTGAGGTTCATTCATTGCATTATGGGTATGCTGACCCCTGTGATTTCCCCAAATGTGGGAAACTCGCCTGCTTTATTTGTGGTAGTGGGGGACTGTGTTTGTGTTTTCCTCTGGTCAGCTCTGGTAAAAGTCAGATTTCTTTGTTCAGATCTTCCTCTAGCCTTGTTCTTCTTTCGAGAGTTCCCTTGTGCTGCCTCAGTTGGATCTCCTTCACTTGACAGGGGGGTGCTCAAGCAGAGACCCTCCCCAGCTCTAGCCCAACTCCTACTTACCTGCCAGGTGAGATACTATGATCATGAAGGTGCTTCTCCCAGGGCAAGGCTCACCCATTGCACTCTGGGTGTGCTGCCCCTGCGATTTCCCCAAATGTGGGAAACTTGACTGCATAATTTGTGTTTCCCCTGGTCGGCTCTCGTGTAATTCAGATCTCTTTGTCTCAGGTCTCTCTCCAACCTAGTTTGCTGTCTGTTTCCACTTCTCTTTTCTTCAGCCGCTCCCTTCTATACCCTTGTGCACTATCCTGACTTCTCCTCCCGTCTGCTTACTTTGTGCCTTCCAATGCACAATGCAAACTACAGGTAGTGCTGCAGGGCCCACACCCTTTTACTTGCCTTACAGAGCAGCTCTGGAGATGTTACAGTGCCCAGCTGCTGCAAGAAATCAGCTTGAATGCTTCAGGGGATGGGGCATGGCCAACATGAGCCCCACACCAAAGGAGGGTGGAGGTGTTTAATGCGAACTAGGGGTCATCCAAGCACCGCAAAAGGCCGCCATGCCCTGCACGCTCCTTTTCTCTTTTCATATGCAGATGAGGGTTGAAGCCAACTTTGACCCACTGCTTGGATGACATCACCGTATGCAAATCCGTCTTCTGCAGAACTTCCCCCAGGAATGCTTGCACTAGTTGTTGCATTTGGTTTGTTGTTTGGGGGTGCTTCAGTATTAGGCAGCCTTCTGCCCTCCCATGTTCATCTGAAAATATGTGTTCTCCCTGCAGTTGTTGTCCCCAGATGAGAGTTCCCTTGTGCTGCCTCAGTTGAATCTCCTTTACTTGACAGAGATGTGCATGAGCAGCGGCCCTCCCCAGCCCTATTCCAAATCATACTTATTTTGCATAGGAGATACCATGGTCATGAAGATTGTTCTCCCAGGGTGAGGTTCATTCATTGCATTTTGGGTATGCTGACCCCTGTGATTTCCCCAAATGTGGGAAACTTGACTGCATTATTTGTGGTAGTGGGGGACTGTGTTTGTGCTTTCCTCTGGTCAGCTCTGGTAAAAGTCAGATTTCTTTGTCTCAGATTTTCCTCTAGCCTTGTTCTTCTTTCGAGAGTTCCCTTGTGCTGCCTCAGTTGGATCTCCTTCAGTTTACAGGGGGGTACCCGAGCAGCGATCCTCCCCAGCTCTAGCCCAACTCCTACTTACCTGCCAAGGTGAGATACTATGATCATGAAGGTGCTTCTCCCAGGGCAAGGCTCACCCATTGCACTCTAGGTGTGCTGCTCCTGCGATTTCCCCAAATGTGGGAAACTTGACTGCATAATTTGTGTTCCCCCTGGTCGGCTCTCGTATAATTCAGATCTCTTTGTCTCAGGTCTCTCTCCAGCCTAGTTTGCTGTTTGTTTCCACTTCTCTTTTCTTGAGCCGCTCCCTTCTATGCCCTTGCGCACTATCCTGACTTCTCCTCCTGTCTGCTTACTTTGTGCCTTCCAACGCACAATGCGAACTACAGGTAGTGCTGCAGGGCCCACACCCTTTTACTTGCCTTACAGAGCAGCTCTGGAGCTGTTACAGTGCCCAGCTGCTGCAAGAAATCAGCTTGAATGCTTCAGGGGCTGGGGCATAGCCAACATGAGCCCCACACCAAAGGAGGGTGGAGGTGTTTAATGCAAACTAGGGGTCAGCCAAGTGCCGCAAAAGGCCACCATGCCCTGCACGCCCCTTTTCTCTTTTCATATGCAGACGAGGGTTGAAGCCAACTTTGACCCACTGCTTGGATGACATCACCATATGCAAATCCATCTGCGGCAGGCCTTCCCCCAGGAATGCTTGCACTAGTTGTTGCATTTGGTTTGTTGTTTGGGGGTGCTTCAGTATTAGGCAGCTTTCTGCCCTCCCATGTTCATCTGAAAATATATGTTCTCCCTGCAGTTGTTGTCCCCAGATGAGAGTTCCCTTGTGCTGCCTCAGTTGAATCTCCTTTACTTGACAGAGATGTGCATGAGCAGCGGCCCTCCCCAGCCCTATTCCAAATCATACTTATTTTGCATAGGAGATACCATGGTCATGAAGATTTTTCTCCCAGGGTGAGGTTCATTCATTGCATTTTGGGTATGCTGACCCCTGTGATTTCCCCAAATGTGGGAAACTCAACTGCATTATTTGTGGTAGTGGGGGACTGTGTTTGTGCTTTCCTCTGGTCAGCTCTAGTAAAAGTCAGATTTCTTTGTCTCACATTTTCCTCTAGCCTTGTTCTTCTTTCGAGAGTTCCCTTGTGCTGCCTTTGTTGGATCTCCTTCACTTTACAGGGGGGTACCCGAGCAGCGACCCTCCCCAGCTCTAGCCCAACTCCTACTTACCTGCCAGGTGAGATACTATGATCATTAAGGTGCTTCTCCCAGGGCAAGGCTCACCCATTGTACTCTGGGTGTGCTGCTCCTGCGATTTCCCCAAATGTGGGAAACTTGACTGCATAATTTGTGTTTCCCCTCGTCGGCTCTCGTATAATTCAGATCTCTTTGTCTCAGGTCTCTCTCCAGCCTAGTTTGCTGTCTGTTTCCACTTCTCTTTTCTTCAGCCGCTCCCTTCTATACCCTTGTGCACTATCCTGACTTCTCCTCCCGTCTGCTTACTTTGTGCCTTCCAATGCACAATGCAAACTACAGGTAGTGCTGCAGGGCCCACACCCTTTTACTTGCCTTACAGAGCAGCTCTGGAGCTGTTACAGTGCCCAGCTGCTGCAAGAAATCAGCTTGAATGCTTCAGGGGCTGGGGCATAGCCAACATCAGCCCCACACCGAAGGAGGGTGGAGGTGTTTAATGCAAACTAGGGGTCAGTCAAGCGCCGCAAAAGGCCACCATGCCCTGCACGCCCCTTTTCTGTTTTCATATGCAGATGAGGGTTGAAGCCAACTTTGACCCACTGCTTGGATGACATCACCATATGCAAATCCATCTGCGGCAGGCCTTCCCCCAGGAATGCTTGCACTAGTTGTTGCATTTGGTTTGTTGTTTGGGGGTGCTTCAGTATTAGGCAGCCTTCTGCTGCACCCTGCTTTGGTGTGGGGCTCATGTTGGCCATGCCCCATCCCCTGAAGCTTTCAAGCAGATTTCTTGCAGCAGCTGGGCACTGTAACAGCTCAAGAGCTGCTCTGTAAGGCAAGTAAAAGGGTGTGGGCCCTGCAGCACTACCTGTAGTTTGCATTGTGCATTGGAAGGCACAAAGTAAGCAGACGGGAGGAGAAGTCAGGATAGTGCACAAGGGTATAGAAGGGAGCGGCTGAAGAAAAGAGAAGTGGAAACAGACAGCAAACTAGGCTGGAGAGAGATCTGAGACAAAGAGATCTGAATTATACGATAGCCGACCAGGGGAAACACAAATTATGCAGTCAAGTTTCCCACATTTGGGGAAATCGCAGGGGCAGCACACCCAGAGTGCAATGGGTGAGCCTTGCCCTGGGAGAAGCACCTTCATGATCATAGTATCTCACCTGGCAGGTAAGTATGAGTTGGGCTAGAGCTGGGGAGGGTCGCTGCTCGGGCACCCCCCTGTTAAGTGAAGGAGATCCAACTGAGGCAGCACAAGGGAACTCTCAAAAGAAGAACAAGGCTAGAGGAAGATCTGAAACAAAGAAATCTGACTTTTACCAGAGCTGACCAGAAGAAAACACAAACACAGTCCCCCACTACCACAAATAAAGCAGTCGAGGTGAGGTTCATTCATTGCATTTTGGGTATGCTGACCCCTGTGATTTCCCCAAATGTGGGAAACTCGACTGCTTTATTTGTGGTAGTGGGGGACTGTGTTTGTGTTTTCTTCTGGTCAGCTCTGGTAAAAGTCAGATTTCTTTGTTTCAGATCTTCCTCTAGCCTTGTTCTTCTTTTGAGAGTTCCCTTGTGCTGCCTCAGTTGGATCTCCTTCACTTAACAGGGGGGTGCCCGAGCAGCGACCCTCCCCAGCTCTAGCCCAACTCCTACTTACCTGCCAGGTGAGATACTATGATCATGAAGGTGCTTCTCCCAGGGCAAGGCTCACCCATTGCACTCTGGGTGTGCAGCCCCTGCGATTTCCCCAAATGTGGGAAACTTGACTGCATAATTTGTGTTTCCCCTGGTCGGCTCTCGTATAATTCAGATCTCTTTGTCTCAGATCTCTCTCCAGCCTAGTTTGCTGTCTGTTTCCACTTCTCTTTTCTTCAGCCGCTCCCTTCTATACCCTTGTGCACTATCCTGACTTCTCCTCCCGTCTGCTTACTTTGTGCCTTCCAATGCACAATGCAAACTACAGGTAGTGCTGCAGGGCCCACACCCTTTTACTTGCCTTACAGAGCAGCTCTGGAGCTGTTGCAGTGCCAAGCTGCTGCAAGAAATCAGCTTGAATGCTTCAGGGGCTGGGGCATAGCCAACATGAGCCCCACACCGAAGAAGGGTGGAGGTGTTTAATGCAAACTAGGGGTCAGACAAGCGCAGCAAAAGGCCACCATGCCCTGCACGCCCCTTTTCTGTTTTCATATGCAGACGAGGGTTGAAGCCAACTTTGACCCACTGCTTGGATGACATCACCATATGCAAATCCATCTGCGGCAGGCCTTCCCCCAGGAATGCTTGCACTAGTTGTTGCATTTGGTTTGTTGTTTGGGGGTGCTTCAGTATTAGGCAGCCGTCTGCCCTCCCATGTTCATCTGAAAATATGTGTTCTCCCTGCAGTTGTTGTCCCTAGATGAGAGTTCCCTTGTGCTGCCTCAGTTGAATCTCCTTAACTTGACAGAGATGTGCCTGAGCAGCGGCCCTCCCCAGCTCTATCCCAAATCATACTTATTTTGCATAGGAGATACCATGGTCATGAAGATTATTCTCCCAGGGTGAGGTTCATTCATTGCATTCTGGGTATGCTGACCCCTGTGATTTCCCCAAATGTGGGAAACTCGACTGCTTTATTTGTGGTAGTGGGGGACTGTGTTTGTGTTTTCCTCTGGTCAGCTCTGGTAAAAGTCAGATTTCTTTGTTTCAGAGCCTTGTTCTTCTTTTGAGAGTTCCCTTGTGCTGCCTCAGTTGGATCTCCTTCACTTGACAGGGGGGTGCCCGAGCAGAGACCCTCCCCAGCTCTAGCCCAACTCCTACTTACCTGCCAGGTGAGATACTATGATCATGAAGGTGCTTCTCCCAGGGCAAGGCTCACCCATTGCACTCTGGGTGTGCTGCCCCTGCGATTTCCCCAAATGTGGGAAACTTGACTGCATAATTTGTGTTTCCCCTGGTCGGCTCTCGTATAATTCAGATCTCTTTGTCTCAGGTCTCTCTCCAGCCTAGTTTGCTGTCTGTTTCCACTTCTCTTTTCTTCAGCCGCTCCCTTCTATACCCTTGTGCACTATCCTGACTTCTCCTCCCGTCTGCTTACTTTGTGCCTTCCAATGCACAATGCAAACTACAGGTAGTGCTGCAGGGCCCACACCCTTTTACTTGCCTTACAGAGCAGCTCTGGAGCTGTTACAGTGCCCAGCTGCTGCAAGAAATCTGCTTGAATGCTTCAGGGGATGGGGCATGGCCAACATGAGCCCCACACCAAAGGAGGGTGGAGGTGTTTAATGCGAACTAGGGGTCATCCAAGCACCGCAAAAGGCCGCCATGCCCTGCACGCCCCTTTTCTCTTTTCATATGCAGATGAGGGTTGAAGCCAACTTTGACCCACTGCTTGTATGACATCACCGTATGCAAATCCGTCTTCTGCAGAACTTCCCCCAGGAATGCTTGCACTAGTTGTTGCATTTGGTTTGTTGTTTGGGGGTGCTTCAGTATTAGGCAGCCTTCTGCCCTCCCATGTTCATCTGAAAATATGTGTTCTCCCTGCAGTTGTTGTCCCCAGATGAGAGTTCCCTTGTGCTGCCTCAGTTGAATCTCCTTTACTTGACAGAGATGTGCATGAGCAGCGGCCCTCCCCAGCCCTATTCCAAATCATACTTATTTTGCATAGGAGATACCATGGTCATGAAGATTGTTCTCCCAGGGTGAGGTTCATTCATTGCATTTTGGGTATGCTGACCCCTGTGATTTCCCCAAATGTGGGAAACTCAACTGCATTATTTGTGGTAGTGGGGGACTGTGTTTGTGCTTTCCTCTGGTCAGCTCTGGTAAAAGTCAGATTTCTTTGTCTCAGATTTTCCTCTTGCCTTGTTCTTCTTTCGAGAGTTCCCTTGTGCTGCCTCAGTTGGATCTCCTTCACTTGACAGGGGGGTACCCGAGCAGCGACCCTCCCCAGCTCTAGCCCAACTCCTACTTACCTGCCAGGTGAGATACTATGATCATGAAGGTGCTTCTCCCAGGGCAAGGCTCACCCATTGCACTCTGGGTGTGCTGCTCCTGCGATTTCCCCAAATGTGGGAAACTTGACTGCATAATTTGTGTTTCCCCTGGTCGGCTCTCGTATAATTCAGATCTCTTTGTCTCAGGTCTCTCTCCAGCCTAGTTTGCTGTCTGTTTCCACTTCTCTTTTCTTCAGCCGCTCCCTTCTATACCCTTGTGCACTATCCTGACTTCTCCTCCCGTCTGCTTACTTTGTGCCTTCCAATGCACAATGCAAACTACAGGTAGTGCTGCAGGGCCCACACCCTTTTACTTGCCTTACAGAGCAGCTCTGGAGCTGTTAAAGTGCCCAGCTGCTGCAAGAAATCAGCTTGAATGCTTCAGGGGCTGGGGCATAGCCAACATGAGCCCCACACCGAAGGAGGGTGGAGGTGTTTAATGCAAACTAGGGGTCGGTCAAGCGCCGCAAAAGGCCACCATGCCCTGCACGCCCCTTTTCTGTTTTCATATGCAGACGAGGGTTGAAGCCAACTTTGACCCACTGCTTGGATGACATCACCATATGCAAATCCATCTGCGGCAGGCCTTCCCCCAGGAATGCTTGCACTAGTTGTTGCATTTGGTTTGTTGTTTGGGGGTGCTTCAGTATTAGTCAGCCTTCTGCTCCACCCTCCTTTGGTGTGGGGCTCATGTTGGCCATGTCCCATCCCCTGAAGCATTCAAGCAGATTTCTTGCAGCAGCTGGGCACTGTAACAGCTCCAGAGCTGCTCTGTAAGGCAAGTAAAAGGGTGTGGGCCCTGCAGCACTACCTGTAGTTTGCATTGTGCATTGGAAGGCACAAAGTAAGCAGACGGGAGGAGAAGTCAGGATAGTGCACAAGGGTATAGAAGGGAGCGGCTGAAGAAAAGAGAAGTGGAAACAGACAGCAAACTAGGCTGGAGAGAGATCTGAGACAAAGAGATCTGAATTATACGAGAGCCGACCAGGGGAAACACAAATTATGCAGTCAAGTTTCCCACATTTGGGGAAATCGCAGGGGCTGCACACCCAGAGTGCAATGGGTGAGCCTTGCCCTGGGAGAAGCACCTTCATGATCATAGTATCTCACCTGGCAGGTAAGTAGGAGTTGGGCTAGAGCTGGGGAGGGTCGCTGCTCGGGCACCCCCCTGTTAAGTGAAGGAGATCCAACTGAGGCAGCACAAGGGAACTCTCAAAAGAAGAACAAGGCTAGAGGAAGATCTGAAACAAAGAAATCTGACTTTTACCAGAGCTGACCAGAAGAAAACACAAACACAGTCCCCCACTACCACAAATAAAGCAGTCGAGTTTCCCACATTTGGGGAAATCACAGGGGTCAGCATACCCAAAATGCAATGAATGAACCTCACCTCGACTGCTTTATTTGTGGTAGTGGGGGACTGTGTTTGTGTTTTCTTCTGGTCAGCTCTGGTAAAAGTCAGATTTCTTTGTTTCAGATCTTCCTCTAGCCTTGTTCTTCTTTTGAGAGTTCCCTTGTGCTGCCTCAGTTGGATCTCCTTCACTTAACAGGGGGGTGCCCGAGCAGCGACCCTCCCCAGCTCTAGCCCAACTCATACTTACCTGCCAGGTGAGATACTATGATCATGAAGGTGCTTCTCCCAGGGCAAGGCTCACCCATTGCACTCTGGGTGTGCTGCCCCTGCGATTTCCCCAAATGTGGGAAACTTGACTGCATAATTTGTGTTTCCCCTGGTCGGCTATCGTATAATTCAGATCTCTTTGTCTCAGATCTCTCTCCAGCCTAGTTTGCTGTCTGTTTCCACTTCTCTTTTCTTCAGCCGCTCCCTTCTATACCCTTGTGCACTATCCTGACTTCTCCTCCCGTCTGCTTACTTTGTGCCTTCCAATGCACAATGCAAACTACAGGTAGTGCTGCAGGGCCCACACCCTTTTACTTGCCTTACAGAGCAGCTCTTGAGCTGTTACAGTGCCCAGCTGCTGCAAGAAATCTGCTTGAAAGCTTCAGGGGATGGGGCATGGCCAACATGAGCCCCACACCAAAGCAGGGTGCAGCAGAAGGCTGCCTAATACTGAAGCACCCCCAAACAACAAACCAAATGCAACAACTAGTGCAAGCATTCCTGGGGGAAGGCCTGCCGCAGATGGATTTGCATATGGTGATGTCATCCAAGCAGTGGGTCAAAGTTGGCTTCAACCCTCATCTGCATATGAAAACAGAAAAGGGGCGTGCAGGGCATGGTGGCCTTTTGCGGCGCTTGACTGACCCCTAGTTTGCATTAAACACCTCCACCCTCCTTCGGTGTGGGGCTGATGTTGGCTATGCCCCAGCCCCTGAAGCATTCAAGCTGATTTCTTGCAGCAGCTGGGCACTGTAACAGTTCCAGAGCTGCTCTGTAAGGCAAGTAAAAGGGTGTGGGCCCTGCAGCACTACCTGTAGTTTGCATTGTGCATTGGAAGGCACAAAGTAAGCAGACGGGAGGAGAAGTCAGGATAGTGCACAAGGGTATAGAAGGGAGCGGCTGAAGAAAAGAGAAGTGGAAACAGACAGCAAACTAGGCTGGAGAGAGACCTGAGACAAAGAGATCTGAATTATACGAGAGCCGATGAGGGGAAACACAAATTATGCAGTCAAGTTTCCCACATTTGGGGAAATCGCAGGAGCAGCACACCCAGAGTACAATGGGTGAGCCTTGCCCTGGGAGAAGCACCTTAATGATCATAGTATCTCACCTGGCAGGTAAGTAGGAGTTGGGCTAGAGCTGGGGAGGGTCGCTGCTCGGGTACCCCCCTGTAAAGTGAAGGAGATCCAACAAAGGCAGCACAAGGGAACTCTCGAAAGAAGAACAAGGCTAGAGGAAAATGTGAGACAAAGAAATCTGACTTTTACTAGAGCTGACCAGAGGAAAGCACAAACACAGTCCCCCACTACCACAAATAATGCAGTTGAGTTTCCCACATTTGGGGAAATCACAGGGGTCAGCATACCCAAAATGCAATGAATGAACCTCACCCTGGGAGAAAAATCTTCATGACCATGGTATCTCCTATGCAAAATAAGTATGATTTGGAATAGGGCTGGGGAGGGCCGCTGCTCATGCACATCTCTGTCAAGTAAAGGAGATTCAACTGAGGCAGCACAAGGGAACTCTCATCTGGGGACAACAACTGCAGGGAGAACATATATTTTCAGATGAACATGGGAGGGCAGAAAGCTGCCTAATACTGAAGCACCCCCAAACAACAAACCAAATGCAACAACTAGTGCAAGCATTCCTGGGGGAAGGCCTGCCGCAGATGGATTTGCATATGGTGATGTCATCCAAGCAGTGGGTCAAAGTTGGCTTCAACCCTCGTCTGCATATGAAAAGAGAAAAGGGGCGTGCAGGGCATGGTGGCCTTTTGCGGCACTTGGCTGACCCCTAGTTTGCATTAAACACCTCCACCCTCCTTTGGTGTGGGGCTCATGTTGGCTATGCCCCAGCCCCTGAAGCATTCAAGCTGATTTCTTGCAGCAGCTGGGCACTGTAACAGCTCCAGAGCTGCTCTGTAAGGCAAGTAAAAGGGTGTGGGCCCTGCAGCACTACCTGTAGTTCGCATTGTGCGTTGGAAGGCACAAAGTAAGCAGACAGGAGGAGAAGTCAGGATAGTGCGCAAGGGCATAGAAGGGAGCGGCTCAAGAAAAGAGAAGTGGAAACAGACAGCAAACTAGGCTGGAGAGAGACCTGAGACAAAGAGATCTGAATTATACGAGAGCCGACCAGGGGAAACACAAATTATGCAGTCAAGTTTCCCACATTTGGGGAAATCGCAGGAGCAGCACACCTAGAGTGCAATGGGTGAGCCTTGCCCTGGGAGAAGCACCTTCATGATCATAGTATCTCACCTGGCAGGTAAGTAGGAGTTGGGCTAGAGCTGGGGAGGATCGCTGCTCGGGTACCCCCCTGTAAACTGAAGGAGATCCAACTGAGGCAGCACAAGGGAACTCTCGAAAGAAGAACAAGGCTAGAGGAAAATCTGAGACAAAGAAATCTGACTTTTACCAGAGCTGACCAGAGGAAAGCACAAACACAGTCCCCCACTACCACAAATAATGCAGTCAAGTTTCCCACATTTGGGGAAATCACAGGGGTCAGCATACCCAAAATGCAATGAATGAACCTCACCCTGGGAGAACAATCTTCATGACCATGGTATCTCCTATGCAAAATAAGTATGATTTGGAATAGGGCTGGGGAGGGCCGCTGCTCATGCACATCTCTGTCAAGTAAAGGAGATTCAACTGAGGCAGCACAAGGGAACTCTCATCTGGGGACAACAACTGCAGGGAGAACACATATTTTCAGATGAACATGGGAGGGCAGAAGGCTGCCTAATACTGAAGCACCCCCAAACAACAAACCAAATGCAACAACTAGTGCAAGCATTCCTGGGGGAAGTTCTGCAGAAGACGGATTTGCATACGGTGATGTCATCCAAGCAGTGGGTCAAAGTTGGCTTCAACCCTCATCTGCATATGAAAAGAGAAAAGGAGCGTGCAGGGCATGGCGGCCTTTTGCGGTGCTTGGATGACCCCTAGTTCGCATTAAACACCTCCACCCTCCTTTGGTGTGGGGCTCATGTTGGCCATGCCCCATCCCCTGAAGCATTCAAGCTGATTTCTTGCAGCAGCTGGGCACTGTAACATCTCCAGAGCTGCTCTGTAAGGCAAGTAAAAGGGTGTGGGCCCTGCAGCACTACCTGTAGTTTGCATTGTGCATTGGAAGGCACAAAGTAAGCAGACGGGAGGAGAAGTCAGGATAGTGCACAAGGGTATAGAAGGGAGCGGCTGAAGAAAAGAGAAGTGGAAACAGACAGCAAACTAGGTTGGAGAGAGACCTGAGACAAAGAGATCTGAATTACACGAGAGCCGACCAGGGGAAACACAAATTATGCAGTCAAGTTTCCCACATTTGGGGAAATCGCAGGGGCAGCACACCCAGAGTGCAATGGGTGAGCCTTGCCCTGGGAGAAGCACCTTCATGATCATAGTATCTCACCTGGCAGGTAAGTAGGAGTTGGGCTAGAGCTGGGGAGGGTCTCTGCTTGGGCACCCCCCTGTCAAGTGAAGGAGATCCAACTGAGGCAGCACAAGGGAACTCTCGAAAGAAGAACAAGGCTAGAGGAAGATCTGAACAAAGAAATCTGACTTTTACCAGAGCTGACCAGAGGAAAGCACAAACACAGTCTCCCACTACCACAAATAATGCAGTCAAGTTTCCCACATTTGGGGAAATCACAGGGGTCAGCATACCCAAAATGCAATGAATGAACCTCACCCTGGGAGAAAAATCTTCATGACCATGGTATCTCCTATGCAAAATAAGTATGATTTGGAATAGGGCTGGGGAGGGCCGCTGCTCATGCACATCTCTGTCAAGTAAAGGAGATTCAACTGAGGCAGCACAAGGGAACTCTCATCTTGGGACAACAACTGCAGGGAGAACATATATTTTCAGATGAACATGGGAGGGCAGAAGGCTGCCTAATACTGAAGCACCCCCAAACAACAAACCAAATGCAACAACTAGTGCAAGCATTCCTGGGGGAAGGCCTGCCGCAGATGGATTTGCATATGGTGATGTCATCCAAGCAGTGGGTCAAAGTTGGCTTCAACCCTCATCTGCATATGAAAAGAGAAAAGGGGCGTGCAGGGCATGGTGGCCTTTTGCGGCGCTTGGCTGACCCCTAGTTTGCATTAAACACCTCCACCCTCCTTTGGTGTGGGGCTCATGTTGGCTATGCCCCAGCCCCTGAAGCATTCAAGCTGATTTCTTGCAGCAGCTGGGCACTGTAACAGCTCCAGAGCTGCTCTGTAAGGCAAGTAAAAGGGTGTGGGCCCTGCAGCACTACCTGTAGTTTGCATTGTGCATTGGAAGGCACAAAGTAAGCAGACGGGAGGAGAAGTCAGGATAGTGCACAAGGGTATAGAAGGGAGCGGCTGAAGAAAAGAGAAGTGGAAACAGACAGCAAACTAGGCTGGAGAGAGACCTGAGACAAAGAGATCTGAATTATACGAGAGCCGACGAGGGGAAACACAAATTATGCAGTCAAGTTTCCCACATTTGGGGAAATCGCAGGAGCAGCACACCCAGAGTGCAATGGTTGAGCCTTGCCCTGGGAGAAGCACCTTCATGATCATAGTATCTCACCTGGCAGGTAAGTAGGAGTTGGGCTAGAGCTGGGGAGGGTCGCTGTTCGGGCACCCCCCTGTCAAGTGAAAGAGATCCAACTGAGGCAGCACAAGGGAACTCTCGAAAGAAGAACAAGGCTAGAGGAAGATCTGAGACAAAGAAATCTGACTTTTACCAGAGCTGACCAGAGGAAAGCACAAACACAGTCCCCCACTACCACAAATAATGCAGTCGAGTTTCCCACATTTGGGAAAATCACAGGGGTCAGCATACCCAGAATGCAATGAATGAACCTCACCCTTGGAGAACAATCTTCATGACCATGGTATCTCCTTTGCAAAATAAGTATGATTTGGGATAGGGCTGGTGAGGGCAGCTGCTCAGGCACATCTCTGTCAAGTAAAGGAGATTCAACTGAGGCAGCACAAGTGAACTCTCATCTGGGGACAACAACTGCAGGGAGACCACATCTTTTCAGATGAACATGGGAGGGCGGAAGGCTGCCTAATACTGAAGCACCATCAAATATCAAACCATATGCAACAACTAGTACAAGCACTCCTGGGGGAAGGTCTGCAGTAGACGGATTTGCATACGGTGATGTTATCCAAGCAGTGGGCCAAAGTTGACTGGAACCCTCATCTGCATATGAAAAGAGAAAAGGGGCATGCAGGGCATGGCGGCCTTTTGCAGTGCTTGGATGACCCCTAGTTCGCATTAAACACCTCCCCCCTCCTTTGGTGTGGGGCTCATGTTGGCCATGCCCCATCCCCTGAAGCATTCAAGCTGATTTCTTGCAGCAGCTGGGCACTGTAACAGCTCCAGAGCTGCTCTGTAAGGCAAGTAAAAGGGTGTGGGCCCTGCAGCACTACCTGTAGTTTGCATTCTAGTGTCTTTCGTTTGGGAGAAAAATGCAAAGGTACAATACAGCTTTTCCTTGCCGATATCTCTCTTTTGCAAAGAGCTAGGCATTGGAAAATTCAGGGCTATACCGTGTAGATGAAGCACTAACAGGAGGCTTTTAAATTTTCATTCTAGTGTCTTTCGTTTGGGAGAAAAATGCAAAGGTACAATACAGCTTTTCCTTGCCAATATCTCTCTTTTGTAAAGAGCTAGGCATTGGAAAATTCAGGGCTATACCGTGTAGATGAAGCACTAACAGGAGGCTTTTAAATTTTCATTCTAGTGTCTTTCGTTTGGGAGAAAAATGCAAAGGTACAATACAGCTTTTCCTTGCCAATATCTCTCTTTTGCAAAGAGCTAGGCATTGGAAAATTCAGGGCTATAACGTGTAGATGAAGCACTAATAGGAGGCTTTAAAATTTTCATTCTAGTGTCTTTCGTTTGGGAGAAAAAAGCAAAGGTACAATACAGCTTTTCCTTGCCGATATCTCTCTTTTGCAAAGAGATAGGCATTGGAAAATTCAGGGCTATAACGTGTAGATGAAGCACTAACAGGAGGCTTTAAAATTTTCATTCTAGTGTCTTTCGTTTGGGAGAAAAATGCAAAGGTACAATACAGCTTTTCCTTGCCGATATCTCTCTTTTGCAAAGAGCTAGGCAT
Source organism: Pseudophryne corroboree (assembly GCF_028390025.1). Classification (NCBI taxonomy): domain Eukaryota; kingdom Metazoa; phylum Chordata; class Amphibia; order Anura; family Myobatrachidae; genus Pseudophryne; species Pseudophryne corroboree. The sequence continues at coordinate 1,323,230 of NW_026967485.1, read as the reverse complement.
TGGAAAATTCAGGGCTATAACGTGTAGATGAAGCACTAACAGTAGGCTTTAAAATTTTCATTCTAGTGTCTTTCGTTTGGGAGAAAAATGCAAAGGTACAATACAGCTTTTCCTTGCCAATATCTCTCTTTTGCAAAGAGCTAGGCATTGGAAAATTCAGGGCTATAACGTGTAGATGAAGCACTAACAGGAGGCTTTAAAATTTTCATTCTAGTGTCTTTCGTTTGGGAGAAAAATGCAAAAGTACAATGCAGCTTTTCCTTGCCGATATCTCTCTTTTGCAAAGAGATAGGCATTGGAAAATGCAGGGCTATAACGTGTAGATGAAGCACTAACAGGAGGCTTTAAAATTTTCATTCTAGTGTCTTTCGTTTGGGAGAAAAATGCAAAGGTACAATACAGCATTTCCTTGCCGATATCTCTCTTTTGCAAAGAGATAGGCATTGGAAAATTCAGGGCTATAACGTGTAGATGAAGCACTAACAGGAGGCTTTAAAATTTTCATTCTAGTGTCTTTCGTTTGGGAGAAAAATGCAAAGGTACAATACAGCTTTTCCTTGCCGATATCTCTCTTTTGCAAAGAGATAGGCATTGGAAAATTCAGGGCTATAACGTGTAGATGAAGCACTAACAGGAGGCTTTAACATTTTCATTCTAGTGTACTTCGTTTGGGAGAAAAATGCAAAGGTACAATACAGCTTTTCCTTGCCGATATCTCTCTTTTGCAAAGAGATAGGCATTGGAAAATTCAGGGCTATAACGTGTAGATGAAGCACTAATAGGAGGCTTTAAAATTTTCATTCTAGTGTCCTTCGTTTGGGAGAAAAATGCAAAGGTACAATACTGCTTTTCCTTGCCGATATCTCTCTTTTGCAAAGAGATAGGCATTGGAAAATTCAGGGCTATAACGTGTAGATGAAGCACTAACAGGAGGCTTTAAAATTTTCATTCTAGTGTCTTTCGTTTGGGAGAAAAATGCAAAGGTACAATACAGTTTTTCCTTGCCGATATCTCTCTTTTGCAAAGAGATAGGCATTGGAAAATTCAGGGCTATAACGTGTAGATGAAGCACTAACAGGAGGCTTTAAAATTTTCATTCTAGTGTCTTTCGTTTGGGAGAAAAATGCAAAAGTACAATGCAGCTTTTCCTTGCCGATATCTCTCTTTTGCAAAGAGATAGGCATTGGAAAATGCAGGGCTATAACGTGTAGATGAAGCACTAACAGGAGGCTTTAAAATTTTCATTCTAGTGTCTTTCGTTTGGGAGAAAAATGCAAAGGTACAATACAGCATTTCCTTGCCGATATCTCTCTTTTGCAAAGAGATAGGCATTGGAAAATTCAGGGCTATAACGTGTAGATGAAGCACTAACAGGAGGCTTTAAAATTTTCATTCTAGTGTCTTTCGTTTGGGAGAAAAATGCAAAGGTACAATACAGCTTTTCCTTGCCGATATCTCTCTTTTGCAAAGAGCTAGGCATTGGAAAATTCAGGGCTATACCGCGTACATGAAGCACTAACAGGAGGCTTTTAAATTTTCATTCTAGTGTCTTTCGTTTGGGAGAAAAATGCAAAGGTACAATACAGCTTTTCCTTGCCAATATCTCTCTTTTGCAAAGAGCTAGGCATTGGAAAATTCAGGGCTATAACGTGTAGATGAAGCACTAACAGGAGGCTTTAAAATTTTCATTCTAGTGTCTTTCGTTTGGGAGAAAAATGCAAAAGTACAATGCAGCTTTTCCTTGCCGATATCTCTCTTTTGCAAAGAGATAGGCATTGGAAAATTCAGGGCTATAACGTGTAGATGAAGCACTAATAGGAGGCTTTAAAATTTTCATTCTAGTGTCTTTCGTTTGGGAGAAAAAAGCAAAGGTACAATACAGCTTTTCCTTGCCGATATCTCTCTTTTGCAAAGAGATAGGCATTGGAAAATTCAGGGCTATAACGTGTAGATGAAGCACTAACAGGAGGCTTTAAAATTTTCATTCTAGTGTCTTTCGTTTGGGAGAAAAATGCAAAGGTACAATACAGCTTTTCCTTGCCAATATCTCTCTTTTGCAAAGAGCTAGGCATTGGAAAATTCAGGGCTATAACGTGTAGATGAAGCACTAACAGGAGGCTTTAAAATTTTCATTCTAGTGTCTTTCGTTTGGGAGAAAAATGCAAAAGTACAATGCAGCTTTTCCTTGCCGATATCTCTCTTTTGCAAAGAGATAGGCATTGGAAAATGCAGGGCTATAACGTGTAGATGAAGCACTAACAGGAGGCTTTAAAATTTTCATTCTAGTGTCTTTCGTTTGGGAGAAAAATGCAAAGGTACAATACAGCATTTCCTTGCCGATATCTCTCTTTTGCAAAGAGATAGGCATTGGAAAATTCAGGGCTATAACGTGTAGATGAAGCACTAACAGGAGGCTTTAAAATTTTCATTCTAGTGTACTTCGTTTGGGAGAAAAATGCAAAGGTACAATACAGCTTTTCCTTGCCGATATCTCTCTTTTGCAAAGAGCTAGGCATTGGAAAATTCAGGGCTATAACGTGTAGATGAAGCACTAACAGTAGGCTTTAACATTTTCATTCTAGTGTCTTTCGTTTGGGAGAAAAATGCAAAGGCACAATACAGCTTTTCCTTGCCGATATCTCTCTTTTGCAAAGAGATAGGCATTGGAAAATTCAGGGCTATAACGTGTAGATGAAGCACTAACAGGAGACTTTAAAATTTTCATTCTAGTGTCTTTCGTTTGGGAGAAAAATGCAAAAGTACAATGCAGCTTTTCCTTGCCGATATCTCTCTTTTGCAAAGAGATAGGCATTGGAAAATGCAGGGCTATAACGTGTAGATGAAGCACTAACAGGAGGCTTTAAAATTATCATTCTAGTGTCTTTCGTTTGGGAGAAAAATGCAAAAGTACAATACACTTTTCCTTGCCGATATCTCTCTTTTGCAAAGAGATAGGCATTGGAAAATTCAGGGCTATAACGTGTAGATGAAGCACTAATAGGAGGCTTTAACATTTTCATTCTAGTATCCTTCGTTTGGGAGAAAAATGCAAAGGTACAATACATCTTTTCCTTGCCGATATCTCTCTTTTGAAAAGAGATAGGCATTGGAAAATTCAGGGCTATAACGTGTAGATGAAGCACTAACAGGAGGCTTTAAAATTTTCATTCTAGTGTCTTTCGTTTGGGAGAAAAATGCAAAGGTACAATACAGCTTTTCCTTGCCGATATCTCTCTTTTGCAAAGAGCTAGGCATTGGAAAATTCAGGGCTATAACGTGTAGATGAAGCACTAACAGTAGGCTTTAAAATTTTCATTCTAGTGTCTTTCGTTTGGGAGAAAAATACAAAGGTACAATACAGCTTTTCCTTGCCGATATCTCTCTTTTGCAAAGAGCTAGGCATTGGAAAATTCAGGGCTATAACGTGCAGATGAAGCACTAACAGTAGGATTTAAAATTTTCATTCTAGTATCTTTCGTTTGGGAGAAAAATGCAAAGGTACAATACAGCTTTTCCTTGCCGATATCTCTCTTTTGCAAAGAGATAGGCATTGGAAAATTCAGGGCTATAACGTGTAGATGAAGCACTAACAGGAGGCTTTAAAATTTTCATTTTAGTGTCTTTCGTTTGGGAGAAAAATGCAAAGGTACAATACAGTTTTTCCTTGCCGATATCTCTCTTTTGCAAAGAGATAGGCATTGGAAAATTCAGGGCTATAACGTGTAGATGAAGCACTAATAGGAGGCTTTAAAATTTTCATTCTAGTGTCCTTCGTTTGGGAGAAAAATGCAAAGGTACAATACAGCTTTTCCTTGCTGATATCTCTCTTTTGCAAAGAGATAGGCATTGGAAAATTCAGGGCTATAACGTGTAGATGAAGCACTAACAGGAGGCTTTAAAATTTTCATTCTAGTGTCTTTCGTTTGGGAGAAAAATGCAAAGGTACAATACAGTTTTTCCTTGCCGATATCTCTCTTTTGCAAAGAGCTAGGCATTGGAAAATTCAGGGCTATAACGTGTAGATGAAGCACTAACAGTAGGCTTTAACATTTTCATTCTAGTGTCTTTCGTTTGGGAGAAAAATGCAAAGGTACAATACAGCATTTCCTTGCCGATATCTCTCTTTTGCAAAGAGCTAGGCATTGGAAAATTCAGGGCTATAACGTGTAGATGAAGCACTAACAGTAGGCTTTAAAATTTTCATTCTAGTGTCTTTCGTTTGGGAGAAAAATGCAAAGGTATAATACAGCTTTTCCTTGCCGATATCTCTCTTTTGCAAAGAGATAGGCATTGGAAAATTCAGGGCTATAACGTGTAGATGAAGCACTAACAGGAGGCTTTAAATTTTTCATTCTAGTGTCCTTCGTTTGGGAGAAAAATGCAAAGGTACAATACAGCTTTTCCTTGCCGATATCTCTCTTTTGCAAAGAGATAGGCATTGGAAAATTCAGGGCTATAACGTATAGATGAAGCACTAACAGGAGGCTTTAAAATTTTCATTCTAGTGTCTTTCGTTTGGGAGAAAAATGCAAAAGTACAATGCAGCTTTTCCTTGCCGATATCTCTCTTTTGCAAAGAGATAGGCATTGGAAAATGCAGGGCTATAACGTGTAGATGAAGCACTAACAGGAGTCTTTAAAATTTTCATTCTAGTGTCTTTCGTTTGGGAGAAAAATGCAAAGGTACAATACAGCTTTTCCTTGCCGATATCTCTCTTTTGCAAAGAGATAGGCATTGGAAAATTCAGGGCTATAACGTGTAGATGAAGCACTAACAGGAGGCTTTAACATTTTCATTCTAGTGTACTTCGTTTGGGAGAAAAATGCAAAGGTACAATACAGCTTTTCCTTGCCGATATCTCTCTTTTGCAAAGAGATAGGCATTGGAAAATTCAGGGCTATAACGTGTAGATGAAGCACTAATAGGAGGTTTTAAAATTTTCATTCTAGTGTCCTTCGTTTGGGAGAAAAATGCAAAGGTACAATACAGCTTTTCCTTGCCGATATCTCTCTTTTGCAAAGAGATAGGCATTGGAAAATTCAGGGCTATAACGTGTAGATGAAGCACTAACAGTAGGCTTTAAAATTTTCATTCTAGTGTCTTTCGTTTGGGAGAAAAATGCAAAGGTATAATACAGCTTTTCCTTGCCGATATCTCTCTTTTGCAAAGAGATAGGCATTGGAAAATTCAGGGCTATAACGTGTAGATGAAGCACTAACAGGAGGCTTTAAATTTTTCATTCTAGTGTCCTTCGTTTGGGAGAAAAATGCAAAGGTACAATACAGCTTTTCCTTGCCGATATCTCTCTTTTGCAAAGAGATAGGCATTGGAAAATTCAGGGCTATAACGTGTAGATGAAGCACTAACAGGAGGCTTTAAAATTTTCATTCTAGTGTCTTTCGTTTGGGAGAAAAATGCAAAAGTACAATGCAGCTTTTCCTTGCCGATATCTCTCTTTTGCAAAGAGATAGGCATTGGAAAATGCAGGGCTATAACGTGTAGATGAAGCACTAACAGGAGTCTTTAAAATTTTCATTCTAGTGTCTTTCGTTTGGGAGAAAAATGCAAAGGTACAATACAGCTTTTCCTTGCCGATATCTCTCTTTTGCAAAGAGATAGGCATTGGAAAATTCAGGGCTATAACGTGTAGATGAAGCACTAACAGGAGGCTTTAACATTTTCATTCTAGTGTACTTCGTTTGGGAGAAAAATGCAAAGGTACAATACAGCTTTTCCTTGCCGATATCTCTCTTTTGCAAAGAGATAGGCATTGGAAAATTCAGGGCTATAACGTGTAGATGAAGCACTAATAGGAGGTTTTAAAATTTTCATTCTAGTGTCCTTCGTTTGGGAGAAAAATGCAAAGGTACAATACAGCTTTTCCTTGCCGATATCTCTCTTTTGCAAAGAGATAGGCATTGGAAAATTCAGGGCTATAACGTGTAGATGAAGCACTAACAGGAGGCTTTAAAATTTTCATTCTAGTGTCTTTCGTTTGGGAGAAAAATGCAAAGGTACAATACAGCTTTTCCTTGCCGATATCTCTCTTTTGCAAAGAGCTAGGCATTGGAAAATTCAGGGCTATAACGTGTAGATGAAGCACTAACAGGAGGCTTTAAAATTTTCATTCTAGTGTCTTTCGTTTGGGAGAAAAATGCAAAGGTACTATACAGCTTTTCCTTGCCGATATCTCTCTTTTGCAAAGAGATAGGCATTGGAAAATTCAGGGCTATAACGTGTATATGAAGCACTAACAGGAGGCTTTAAAATTTTCATTCTAGTGTCTTTCGTTTGGGAGAAAAATGCAAAGGTACAATACAGCTTTTCCTTGCCGATATCTCTCTTTTGCAAAGAGATAGGCATTGGAAAATTCAGGGCTATAACGTGTAGATGAAGCACTAACAGTAGACTTTAAAATTTTCATTCTAGTGTCTTTCGTTTGGGAGAAAAATGCAAAGGTACAATACAGCTTTTCCTTGCCAATATCTCTCTTTTGCAAAGAGCTAGGCATTGGAAAATTCAGGGCTATAACGTGTAGATGAAGCACTAACAGGAGGCTTTAAAATTTTCATTCTAGTGTCTTTCGTTCGGGAGAAAAATGCAAAGGTACAATACAGTTTTTCCTTGCCGATATCTCTCTTTTGCAAAGAGATAGGCATTGGAAAATTCAGGGCTATAACGTGTAGATGAAGCACTAACAGGAGGCTTTAAAATTTTCATTCTAGTGTCCTTCGTTTGGGAGAAAAATGCAAAGGTACAATACAGCTTTTCCTTGCCAATATCTCTCTTTTGCAAAGAGCTAGGCATTGGAAAATTCAGGGCTATAACGTGTAGATGAAGCACTAAAAGGAGGCTTTAAAATTTTCATTCTAGTGTCTTTCGTTTGGGAGAAAAATGTAAAAGTACAATGCAGCTTTTCCTTGCCGATATCTCTCTTTTGCAAAGAGATAGGCATTGGAAAATTCAGGGCTATAACGTGTAGATGAAGCACTAACAGGAGGCTTTAAAATTTTCATTCTAGTGTCCTTCGTTTGGGAGAAAAATGCAAAGGTACAATACAGCTTTTCCTTGCCGATATCTCTCTTTTGCAAAGAGATAGGCATTGGAAAATTCAGGGCTATAACGTGTAGATGAAGCACTAACAGGAGGCTTTAAAATTTTCATTCTAGTGTCTTTCGTTTGGGAGAAAAATGCAAAGGTACAATACAGCTTTTCCTTGCCGATATCTCTCTTTTGCAAAGAGCTAGGCATTGGAAAATTCAGGGCTATAACGTGTAGATGAAGCACTAACAGTAGACTTTAAAATTTTCATTCTAGTGTCTTTCGTTTGGGAGAAAAATACAGCTTTTCCTTGCCAATATCTCTCTTTTGCAAAGAGCTAGGCATTGGAAAATTCAGGGCTATAACGTGTAGATGAAGCACTAACAGGAGGCTTTAAAATTTTCATTCTAGTGTCTTTCGTTTGGGAGAAAAATGCAAATGTACAATACAGTTTTCCTTGCCGATATCTCTCTTTTGCAAAGAGATAGGCATTGGAAAATTCAGGGCTATAACGTGTAGATGAAGCACTAACAGGAGGCTTTAAAATTTTCATTCTAGTGTCTTTCGTTTGGGAGAAAAATGCAAAGGTACAATACAGCTTTTCCTTGCCGATATCTCTCTTTTGCAAAGAGATAGGCATTTGAAAATTCAGGGCTATAACGTGTAGATGAAGCACTAACAGGAGGCTTTAAAATTTTCATTCTAGTGTCCTTCGTTTGGGAGAAAAATGCAAAGGTACAATACAGCTTTTCCTTGCCGATATCTCTCTTTTGCAAAGAGATAGGCATTGGAAAATTCAGGGCTATAACGTGTAGATGAAGCACTAATAGGAGGCTTTAAAATTTTCATTCTAGTGTCCTTCGTTTGGGAGAAACATGCAAAGGTACAATACAGCTTTTCCTTGCCGATATCTCTCTTTTGCAAAGAGATAGGCATTGGAAAATTCAGGGCTATAACGTGTAGATGAAGCACTAACAGGAGGCTTTAAAATTTTCATTCTAGTGTCTTTCGTTTGGGAGAAAAATGCAAAGGTACAATACAGCTTTTCCTTGCCGATATCTCTCTTTTGCAAAGAGATAGGCATTGGAAAATTCAGGGCTATAACGTGTAGATGAAGCACTAATAGGAGGCTTTAAAATTTTCATTCTAGTGTCTTTCGTTTGGGAGAAAAATGCAAAAGTACAATGCTGCTTTTCCTTGCCGATATCTCTCTTTTGCAAAGAGATAGGCATTGGAAAATTCAGGGCTATAACGTGTAGATGAAGCACTAACAGGAGGCTTTAAAATTTTCATTCTAGTGTCCTTCGTTTGGGAGAAAAATGCAAAGGTACATTACAGCTTTTCCTTGCCAATATCTCTCTTTTGCAAAGAGCTAGGCATTGGAAAATTCAGGGCTATAACGTGTAGATGAAGCACTAACAGGAGGCTTTAAAATTTTCATTCTAGTGTCCTTCGTTTGGGAGAAAAATGCAAAGGTACAATACAGCTTTTCCTTGCCGATATCTCTCTTTTGCAAAGAGATAGGCATTGGAAAATTCAGGGCTATAACGTGTAGATGAAGCACTAACAGGAGGCTTTAAAATTTTCATTCTAGTGTCTTTCTTTTGGGAGAAAAATGCAAAGGTACAATACAGCTTTTCCTTGCCGATATCTCTCTTTTGCAAAGAGCTAGGCATTGGAAAATTCAGGGCTATAACGTGTAGATGAAGCACTAACAGTAGACTTTAAAATTTTCATTCTAGTGTCTTTCGTTTGGGAGAAAAATGCAAAGGTACAATACAGCTTTTCCTTGCCAATATCTCTCTTTTGCAAAGAGCTAGGCATTGGAAAATTCAGGGCTATAACGTGTAGATGAAGCACTAACAGGAGGCTTTAAAATTTTCATTCTAGTGTCTTTCGTTTGGGAGAAAAATGCAAATGTACAATACAGTTTTCCTTGCCGATATCTCTCTTTTGCAAAGAGATAGGCATTGGAAAATTCAGGGCTATAACGTGTAGATGAAGCACTAACAGGAGGCTTTAAAATTTTCATTCTAGTGTCTTTCGTTTGGGAGAAAAATGCAAAGGTACAATACAGCTTTTCCTTGCCGATATCTCTCTTTTGCAAAGAGATAGGCATTTGAAAATTCAGGGCTATAACGTGTAGATGAAGCACTAACAGGAGGCTTTAAAATTTTCATTCTAGTGTCCTTCGTTTGGGAGAAAAATGCAAAGGTACAATACAGCTTTTCCTTGCCGATATCTCTCTTTTGCAAAGAGATAGGCATTGGAAAATTCAGGGCTATAACGTGTAGATGAAGCACTAATAGGAGGCTTTAAAATTTTCATTCTAGTGTCCTTCGTTTGGGAGAAACATGCAAAGGTACAATACAGCTTTTCCTTGCCGATATCTCTCTTTTGCAAAGAGATAGGCATTGGAAAATTCAGGGCTATAACGTGTAGATGAAGCACTAACAGGAGGCTTTAAAATTTTCATTCTAGTGTCTTTCGTTTGGGAGAAAAATGCAAAGGTACAATACAGCTTTTCCTTGCCGATATCTCTCTTTTGCAAAGAGATAGGCATTGGAAAATTCAGGGCTATAACGTGTAGATGAAGCACTAATAGGAGGCTTTAAAATTTTCATTCTAGTGTCTTTCGTTTGGGAGAAAAATGCAAAAGTACAATGCTGCTTTTCCTTGCCGATATCTCTCTTTTGCAAAGAGATAGGCATTGGAAAATTCAGGGCTATAACGTGTAGATGAAGCACTAACAGGAGGCTTTAAAATTTTCATTCTAGTGTCCTTCGTTTGGGAGAAAAATGCAAAGGTACATTACAGCTTTTCCTTGCCAATATCTCTCTTTTGCAAAGAGCTAGGCATTGGAAAATTCAGGGCTATAACGTGTAGATGAAGCACTAACAGGAGGCTTTAAAATTTTCATTCTAGTGTCCTTCGTTTGGGAGAAAAATGCAAAGGTACAATACAGCTTTTCCTTGCCGATATCTCTCTTTTGCAAAGAGATAGGCATTGGAAAATTCAGGGCTATAACGTGTAGATGAAGCACTAACAGGAGGCTTTAAAATTTTCATTCTAGTGTCTTTCTTTTGGGAGAAAAATGCAAAGGTACAATACAGCTTTTCCTTGCCGATATCTCTCTTTTGCAAAGAGCTAGGCATTGGAAAATTCAGGGCTATAACGTGTAGATGAAGCACTAACAGTAGACTTTAAAATTTTCATTCTAGTGTCTTTCGTTTGGGAGAAAAATGCAAAGGTACAATACAGCTTTTCCTTGCCAATATCTCTCTTTTGCAAAGAGCTAGGCATTGGAAAATTCAGGGCTATAACGTGTAGATGAAGCACTAACAGGAGGCTTTAAAATTTTCATTCTAGTGTCTTTCGTTTGGGAGAAAAATGCAAAGGTACAATACAGTTTTTCCTTGCCGATATCTCTCTTTTGCAAAGAGATAGGCATTGGAAAATTCAGGGCTATAACGTGTAGATGAAGCACTAACAGGAGGCTTTAAAATTTTCATTCTAGTGTCTTTCGTTTGGGAGAAAAATGCAAAGGTACAATACAGCTTTTCCTTGCCGATATCTCTCTTTTGCAAAGAGATAGGCATTTGAAAATTCAGGGCTATAACGTGTAGATGAAGCACTAACAGGAGGCTTTAAAATTTTCATTCTAGTGTCCTTCGTTTGGGAGAAAAATGCAAAGGTACAATACAGCTTTTCCTTGCCGATATCTCTCTTTTGCAAAGAGATAGGCATTGGAAAATTCAGGGCTATAACGTGTAGATGAAGCACTAATAGGAGGCTTTAAAATTTTCATTCTAGTGTCCTTCGTTTGGGAGAAACATGCAAAGGTACAATACAGCTTTTCCTTGCCGATATCTCTCTTTTGCAAAGAGATAGGCATTGGAAAATTCAGGGCTATAACGTGTAGATGAAGCACTAACAGGAGGCTTTAACATTTTCATTCTAGTGTCTTTCGTTTGGGAGAAAAATGCAAAGGTACATTACAGCTTTTCCTTGCCAATATCTCTCTTTTGCAAAGAGCTAGGCATTGGAAAATTCAGGGCTATAACGTGTAGATGAAGCACTAACAGGAGGCTTTAAAATTTTCATTCTAGTGTCTTTCGTTTGGGAGAAAAATGCAAAGGTACAATACAGCATTTCCTTGCCGATATCTCTCTTTTGCAAAGAGATAGGCATTGGAAAATTCAGGGCTATTACGTGTAGATGAAGCACTAAAAGGAGGCTTTAAAATTTTCATTCTAGTGTCTTTCGTTTGGGAGAAAAATGTAAAAGTACAATGCCGCTTTTCCTTGCCATTATCTCTCTTTTGCAAAGAGATAGGCATTGGAAAATTCAGGGCTATAACGTGTAGATGAAGCACTAACAGGAGGCTTTAAAATTTTCATTCTAGTGTCTTTCGTTTGGGAGAAAAATGTAAAAGTACAATGCAGCTTTTCCTTGCCGATATCTCTCTTTTGCAAAGAGATAGGCATGAGAAAATTCAGGGCTATAAAGTGTATATGAAGCACTAACAGGAGGCTTTAAAATTTTCATTCTAGTGTCTTTCGTTTGGGAGAAAAATGCAAAGGTACAATACAGCTTTTCCTTGCTGATATCTCTCTTTTGCTAAGAGATAGGCATTGGAAAATTCAGGGCTATAACGTGTAGATGAAGCACTAACAGGAGGCTTTAAAATTTTCATTCTAGTGTCCTTCGTTTGGGAGAAAAATGCAAAGGTACAATACAGCTTTTCCTTGCCGATATCTCTCTTTTGCAAAGAGATAGGCATTGGAAAATTCAGGGCTATAACGTGTAGATGAAGCACTAATAGGAGGCTTTAAAATTTTCATTCTAGTGTCCTTCGTTTGGGAGAAAAATGCAAAGGTACAATACAGCTTTTCCTTGCCGATATCTCTCTTTTGCAAAGAGATAGGCATTGGAAAATTCAGGGCTATAACGTGTAGATGAAGCACTAACAGGAGGCTTTAAAATTTTCATTCTAGTGTCTTTCGTTTGGGAGAAAAATGCAAAGGTACAATACAGCTTTTCCTTGCCGATATCTCTCTTTTGCAAAGAGCTAGGCATTGGAAAATTCAGGGCTATAACGTGTAGATGAAACACTAACAGGAGGATTTAAAATTTTCATTCTAGTGTCTTTCGTTTGGGAGAAAAATGCAAAGGTACAATACAGTTTTTCCTTGCCGATATCTCTCTTTTGCAAAGAGATAGGCATTGGAAAATTCAGGGCTATAACGTGTAGATGAAGCACTAACAGGAGGCTTTAAAATTTTCATTCTAGTGTCCTTCGTTTGGGAGAAAAATGCAAAGGTACAATACAGCTTTTCCTTGCCAATATCTCTCTTTTGCAAAGAGCTAGGCATTGGAAAATTCAGGGCTATAACGTGTAGATGAAGCACTAACAGGAGGCTTTAAAATTTTCATTCTAGTGTCTTTCGTTTGGGAGAAAAATGCAAAGGTACAATACAGCATTTCCTTGCCGATATCTCTCTTTTGCAAAGAGATAGGCATTGGAAAATTCAGGGCTATTACGTGTAGATGAAGCACTAAAAGGAGGCTTTAAAATTTTCATTCTAGTGTCTTTCGTTTGGGAGAAAAATGTAAAAGTACAATGCAGCTTTTCCTTGCCGATATCTCTCTTTTGCAAAGAGATAGGCATTGGAAAATTCAGGGCTATAACGTGTAGATGAAGCACTAACAGGAGGCTTTAAAATTTTCATTCTAGTGTCTTTCGTTTGGGAGAAAAATGTAAAAGTACAATGCAGCTTTTCCTTGCCGATATCTCTCTTTTGCAAAGAGATAGGCATTGGAAAATTCAGGGCTATAACGTGTATATGAAGCACTAACAGGAGGCTTTAAAATTTTCATTCTAGTGTCTTTCGTTTGGGAGAAAAATGCAAAGGTACAATACAGCTTTTCCTTGCCGATATCTCTCTTTTGTTAAGAGATAGGCATTGGAAAATTCAGGGCTATAACGTGTAGATGAAGCACTAAAAGGAGGCTTTAAAATTTTCATTCTAGTGTCCTTCTTTTGGGAGAAAAATGCAAAGGTACAATACAGCTTTTCCTTGCCGATATCTCTCTTTTGCAAAGAGATAGGCATTGGAAAATTCAGGGCTATAACGTGTAGATGAAGCACTAACAGGAGGCTTTAAAATTTTCATTCTAGTGTCTTTCGTTTGGGAGAAAAATGCAAAGGTACAATACAGCATTTCCTTGCCGATATCTCTCTTTTGCAAAGAGATAGGCATTGGAAAATTCAGGGGTATTACGTGTAGATGAAGCACTAAAAGGAGGCTTTAAAATTTTTATTCTAGTGTCCTTCGTTTGGGAGAAAAATGCAAAGGTACAATACAGCTTTTCCTTGCCGATATCTCTCTTTTGCAAAGAGATAGGCATTGGAAAATTCAGGGCTATAACGTGTAGATGAAGCACTAATAGGAGGCTTTAAAATTTTCATTCTAGTGTCCTTCGTTTGGGAGAAAAATGCAAAGGTACAATACAGCTTTTCCTTGCCGATATCTCTCTTTTGCAAAGAGATAGGCATTGGAAAATTCAGGGCTATAACGTGTAGATGAAGCACTAACAGGAGGCTTTAAAATTTTCATTCTAGTGTCTTTCGTTTGGGAGAAAAATGCAAAGGTACAATACAGCTTTTCCTTGCCGATATCTCTCTTTTGCAAAGAGCTAGGCATTGGAAAATTCAGGGCTATAACGTGTAGATGAAACACTAACAGGAGGCTTTAAAATTTTCATTCTAGTGTCTTTCGTTTGGGAGAAAAATGCAAAGGTACAATACAGTTTTTCCTTGCCGATATCTCTCTTTTGCAAAGAGATAGGCATTGGAAAATTCAGGGCTATAACGTGTAGATGAAGCACTAACAGGAGGCTTTAAAATTTTCATTCTAGTGTCCTTCGTTTGGGAGAAAAATGCAAAGGTACAATACAGCTTTTCCTTGCCAATATCTCTCTTTTGCAAAGAGCTAGGCATTGGAAAATTCAGGGCTATAACGTGTAGATGAAGCACTAACAGGAGGCTTTAAAATTTTCATTCTAGTGTCTTTCGTTTGGGAGAAAAATGCAAAGGTACAATACAGCATTTCCTTGCCGATATCTCTCTTTTGCAAAGAGATAGGCATTGGAAAATTCAGGGCTATTACGTGTAGATGAAGCACTAAAAGGAGGCTTTAAAATTTTCATTCTAGTGTCTTTCGTTTGGGAGAAAAATGTAAAAGTACAATGCAGCTTTTCCTTGCCGATATCTCTCTTTTGCAAAGAGATAGGCATTGGAAAATTCAGGGCTATAACGTGTAGATGAAGCACTAACAGGAGGCTTTAAAATTTTCATTCTAGTGTCTTTCGTTTGGGAGAAAAATGTAAAAGTACAATGCAGCTTTTCCTTGCCGATATCTCTCTTTTGCAAAGAGATAGGCATTGGAAAATTCAGGGCTATAACGTGTATATGAAGCACTAACAGGAGGCTTTAAAATTTTCATTCTAGTGTCTTTCGTTTGGGAGAAAAATGCAAAGGTACAATACAGCTTTTCCTTGCCGATATCTCTCTTTTGTTAAGAGATAGGCATTGGAAAATTCAGGGCTATAACGTGTAGATGAAGCACTAAAAGGAGGCTTTAAAATTTTCATTCTAGTGTCCTTCTTTTGGGAGAAAAATGCAAAGGTACAATACAGCTTTTCCTTGCCGATATCTCTCTTTTGCAAAGAGATAGGCATTGGAAAATTCAGGGCTATAACGTGTAGATGAAGCACTAACAGGAGGCTTTAAAATTTTCATTCTAGTGTCTTTCGTTTGGGAGAAAAATGCAAAGGTACAATACAGCATTTCCTTGCCGATATCTCTCTTTTGCAAAGAGATAGGCATTGGAAAATTCAGGGGTATTACGTGTAGATGAAGCACTAAAAGGAGGCTTTAAAATTTTCATTCTAGTGTCTTTCGTTTGGGAGAAAAATGTAAAAGTACAATGCAGCTTTTCCTTGCCGATATCTCTCTTTTGCAAAGAGATAGGCATTGGAAAATTCAGGGCTATAACGTGTAGATGAAGCACTAACAGGAGGCTTTAAAATTTTCATTCTAGTGTCTTTCGTTTGGGAGAAAAATGTAAAAGTACAATGCAGCTTTTCCTTGCCGATATCTCTCTTTTGCAAAGAGATAGGCATTGGAAAATTCAGGGCTATAACGTGTATATGAAGCACTAACAGGAGGCTTTAAAATTTTCATTCTAGTGTCTTTCGTTTGGGAGAAAAATGCAAAGGTACAATACAGCTTTTCCTTGCCGATATCTCTCTTTTGCAAAGAGATAGGCATTGGAAAATTCAGGGCTATAACGTGTAGATGAAGCACTAACAGGAGGCTTTAAAATTTTCATTCTAGTGTCTTTCGTTTGGGAGAAAAATGCAAAGGTACAATACAGCTTTTCCTTGCCGATATCTCTCTTTTGCAAAGAGCTAGGCATTTGAAAGTTCAGGGCTATAACGTGTAGATGAAGCACTAACAGTAGACTTTAAAATTTTCATTCTAGTGTCTTTCGTTTGGGAGAAAAATGCAAAGGTACAATACAGCTTTTCCTTGCCGATATCTCTCTTTTGCTAAGAGATAGGCATTGGAAAATTCAGGGCTATAACGTGTAGATGAAGCACTAAAAGGAGGCTTTAAAATTTTCATTCTAGTGTCCTTCGTTTGGGAGAAAAATGCAAAGGTACAATACAGCTTTTCCTTGCCGATATCTCTCTTTTGCAAAGAGATAGGCATTGGAAAATTCAGGGCTATTACGTGTAGATGAAGCACTAAAAGGAGGCTTTAACATTTTCATTCTAGTGTCTTTCGTTTGGGAGAAAAATGTAAAAGTACAATGCAGCTTTTCCTTGCCGATATCTCTCTTTTGCAAAGAGATAGGCATTGGAAAATTCAGGGCTATAACGTGTAGATGAAGCACTAACAGGAGGCTTTAAAATTTTCATTCTAGTGTCTTTCGTTTGGGAGAAAAATGTAAAAGTACAATGCAGCTTTTCCTTGCCGATATCTCTCTTTTGCAAAGAGATAGGCATTGGAAAATTCAGGGCTATAACGTGTATATGAAGCACTAACAGGAGGCTTTAAAATTTTCATTCTAGTGTCTTTCGTTTGGGAGAAAAATGCAAAGGTACAATACAGCTTTTCCTTGCCGATATCTCTCTTTTGCTAAGAGATAGGCATTGGAAAATTCAGGGCTATAACGTGTAGATGAAGCACTAAAAGGAGGCTTTAAAATTTTCATTCTAGTGTCCTTCGTTTGGGAGAAAAATGCAAAGGTACAATACAGCTTTTCCTTGCCGATATCTCTCTTTTGCAAAGAGATAGGCATTGGAAAATTCAGGGCTATAACGTGTAGATGAAGCACTAATAGGAGGCTTTAAAATTTTCATTCTAGTGTCCTTCGTTTGGGAGAAAAATGCAAAGGTACAATACAGCTTTTCCTTGCCGATATCTCTCTTTTGCAAAGAGATAGGCATTGGAAAATTCAGGGCTATAACGTGTAGATGAAGCACTAACAGGAGGCTTTAAAATTTTCATTCTAGTGTCTTTCGTTTGGGAGAAAAATGCAAAGGTACAATACAGCTTTTCCTTGCCGATATCTCTCTTTTGCAAAGAGCTAGGCATTGGAAAATTCAGGGCTATAACGTGTAGATGAAGCACTAACAGTAGACTTTAAAATTTTCATTCTAGTGTCTTTCGTTTGGGAGAAAAATGCAAAGGTACAATACAGCTTTTCCTTGCCAATATCTCTCTTTTGCAAAGAGCTAGGCATTGGAAAATTCAGGGCTATAACGTGTAGATGAAGCACTAACAGGAGGCTTTAAAATTTTCATTCTAGTGTCTTTCGTTTGGGAGAAAAATGCAAAGGTACAATACAGTTTTTCCTTGCCGATATCTCTCTTTTGCAAAGAGATAGGCATTGGAAAATTCAGGGCTATAACGTGTAGATGAAGCACTAACAGGAGGCTTTAAAATTTTCATTCTAGTGTCTTTCGTTTGGGAGAAAAATGCAAAGGTACAATACAGCTTTTCCTTGCCGATATCTCTCTTTTGCAAAGAGATAGGCATTTGAAAATTCAGGGCTATAACGTGTAGATGAAGCACTAACAGAAGGCTTTAAAATTTTCATTCTAGTGTCCTTCGTTTGGGAGAAAAATGCAAAGGTACAATACAGCTTTTCCTTGCCGATATCTCTCTTTTGCAAAGAGATAGGCATTGGAAAATTCAGGGCTATAACGTGTAGATGAAGCACTAATAGGAGGCTTTAAAATTTTCATTCTAGTGTCCTTCGTTTGGGAGAAACATGCAAATGTACAATACAGCTTTTCCTTGCCGATATCTCTCTTTTGCAAAGAGATAGGCATTGGAAAATTCAGGGCTATAACGTGTAGATGAAGCACTAACAGGAGGCTTTAACATTTTCATTCTAGTGTCTTTCGTTTGGGAGAAAAATGCAAAGGTACAATACAGCTTTTCCTTGCCGATATCTCTCTTTTGCAAAGAGCTAGGCATTGGAAAATTCAGGGCTATAACGTGTAGATGAAGCACTAATAGGAGGCTTTAAAATTTTCATTCTAGTGTCTTTCGTTTGGGAGAAAAATGCAAAAGTACAATGCTGCTTTTCCTTGCCGATATCTCTCTTTTGCAAAGAGATAGGCATTGGAAAATTCAGGGCTATTACGTGTAGATGAAGCACTAACAGGAGGCTTTAAAATTTTCATTCTAGTGTCCTTCGTTTGGGAGAAAAATGCAAAGGTACAATACAGCTTTTCCTTGCCAATATCTCTCTTTTGCAAAGAGCTAGGCATTGGAAAATTCAGGGCTATTACGTGTAGATGAAGCACTAACAGGAGGCTTTAAAATTTTCATTCTAGTGTCTTTCGTTTGGGAGAAAAATGCAAAGGTACAATACAGCATTTCCTTGCCGATATCTCTCTTTTGCAAAGAGATAGGCATTGGAAAATTCAGGGCTATTACGTGTAGATGAAGCACTAAAAGGAGGCTTTAAAATTTTCATTCTAGTGTCTTTCGTTTGGGAGAAAAATGTAAAAGTACAATGCAGCTTTTCCTTGCCGATATCTCTCTTTTGCAAAGAGATAGGCATTGGAAAATTCAGGGCTATAACGTGTAGATGAAGCACTAACAGGAGGCTTTAAAATTTTCATTCTAGTGTCTTTCGTTTGGGAGAAAAATGTAAAAGTACAATGCAGCTTTTCCTTGCCGATATCTCTCTTTTGCAAAGAGATAGGCATGAGAAAATTCAGGGCTATAACGTGTAGATGAAGCACTAACAGGAGGCTTTAAAATTTTCATTCTAGTGTCCTTCGTTTGGGAGAAAAATGCAAAGGTACAATACAGCTTTTCCTTGCCGATATCTCTCTTTTGCAAAGAGATAGGCATTGGAAAATTCAGGGCTATAACGTGTAGATGAAGCACTAATAGGAGGCTTTAAAATTTTCATTCTAGTGTCCTTCGTTTGGGAGAAACATGCAAAGGTACAATACAGCTTTTCCTTGCCGATATCTCTCTTTTGCAAAGAGATAGGCATTGGAAAATTCAGGGCTATAACGTGTAGATGAAGCACTAACAGGAGGCTTTAAAATTTTCATTCTAGTGTCTTTCGTTTGGGAGAAAAATGCAAAGGTACAATACAGCTTTTCCTTGCCGATATCTCTCTTTTGCAAAGAGATAGGCATTGGAAAATTCAGGGCTATAACGTGTAGATGAAGCACTAATAGGAGGCTTTAAAATTTTCATTCTAGTGTCTTTCGTTTGGGAGAAAAATGCAAAAGTACAATGCTGCTTTTCCTTGCCGATATCTCTCTTTTGCAAAGAGATAGGCATTGGAAAATTCAGGGCTATAACGTGTAGATGAAGCACTAACAGGAGGCTTTAAAATTTTCATTCTAGTGTCCTTCGTTTGGGAGAAAAATGCAAAGGTACATTACAGCTTTTCCTTGCCAATATCTCTCTTTTGCAAAGAGCTAGGCATTGGAAAATTCAGGGCTATAACGTGTAGATGAAGCACTAACAGGAGGCTTTAAAATTTTCATTCTAGTGTCCTTCGTTTGGGAGAAAAATGCAAAGGTACAATACAGCTTTTCCTTGCCGATATCTCTCTTTTGCAAAGAGATAGGCATTGGAAAATTCAGGGCTATAACGTGTAGATGAAGCACTAACAGGAGGCTTTAAAATTTTCATTCTAGTGTCTTTCTTTTGGGAGAAAAATGCAAAGGTACAATACAGCTTTTCCTTGCCGATATCTCTCTTTTGCAAAGAGCTAGGCATTGGAAAATTCAGGGCTATAACGTGTAGATGAAGCACTAACAGTAGACTTTAAAATTTTCATTCTAGTGTCTTTCGTTTGGGAGAAAAATGCAAAGGTACAATACAGCTTTTCCTTGCCAATATCTCTCTTTTGCAAAGAGCTAGGCATTGGAAAATTCAGGGCTATAACGTGTAGATGAAGCACTAACAGGAGGCTTTAAAATTTTCATTCTAGTGTCTTTCGTTTGGGAGAAAAATGCAAATGTACAATACAGTTTTCCTTGCCGATATCTCTCTTTTGCAAAGAGATAGGCATTGGAAAATTCAGGGCTATAACGTGTAGATGAAGCACTAACAGGAGGCTTTAAAATTTTCATTCTAGTGTCTTTCGTTTGGGAGAAAAATGCAAAGGTACAATACAGCTTTTCCTTGCCGATATCTCTCTTTTGCAAAGAGATAGGCATTTGAAAATTCAGGGCTATAACGTGTAGATGAAGCACTAACAGGAGGCTTTAAAATTTTCATTCTAGTGTCCTTCGTTTGGGAGAAAAATGCAAAGGTACAATACAGCTTTTCCTTGCCGATATCTCTCTTTTGCAAAGAGATAGGCATTGGAAAATTCAGGGCTATAACGTGTAGATGAAGCACTAATAGGAGGCTTTAAAATTTTCATTCTAGTGTCCTTCGTTTGGGAGAAACATGCAAAGGTACAATACAGCTTTTCCTTGCCGATATCTCTCTTTTGCAAAGAGATAGGCATTGGAAAATTCAGGGCTATAACGTGTAGATGAAGCACTAACAGGAGGCTTTAAAATTTTCATTCTAGTGTCTTTCGTTTGGGAGAAAAATGCAAAGGTACAATACAGCTTTTCCTTGCCGATATCTCTCTTTTGCAAAGAGATAGGCATTGGAAAATTCAGGGCTATAACGTGTAGATGAAGCACTAATAGGAGGCTTTAAAATTTTCATTCTAGTGTCTTTCGTTTGGGAGAAAAATGCAAAAGTACAATGCTGCTTTTCCTTGCCGATATCTCTCTTTTGCAAAGAGATAGGCATTGGAAAATTCAGGGCTATAACGTGTAGATGAAGCACTAACAGGAGGCTTTAAAATTTTCATTCTAGTGTCCTTCGTTTGGGAGAAAAATGCAAAGGTACATTACAGCTTTTCCTTGCCAATATCTCTCTTTTGCAAAGAGCTAGGCATTGGAAAATTCAGGGCTATAACGTGTAGATGAAGCACTAACAGGAGGCTTTAAAATTTTCATTCTAGTGTCCTTCGTTTGGGAGAAAAATGCAAAGGTACAATACAGCTTTTCCTTGCCGATATCTCTCTTTTGCAAAGAGATAGGCATTGGAAAATTCAGGGCTATAACGTGTAGATGAAGCACTAACAGGAGGCTTTAAAATTTTCATTCTAGTGTCTTTCTTTTGGGAGAAAAATGCAAAGGTACAATACAGCTTTTCCTTGCCGATATCTCTCTTTTGCAAAGAGCTAGGCATTGGAAAATTCAGGGCTATAACGTGTAGATGAAGCACTAACAGTAGACTTTAAAATTTTCATTCTAGTGTCTTTCGTTTGGGAGAAAAATGCAAAGGTACAATACAGCTTTTCCTTGCCAATATCTCTCTTTTGCAAAGAGCTAGGCATTGGAAAATTCAGGGCTATAACGTGTAGATGAAGCACTAACAGGAGGCTTTAAAATTTTCATTCTAGTGTCTTTCGTTTGGGAGAAAAATGCAAAGGTACAATACAGTTTTTCCTTGCCGATATCTCTCTTTTGCAAAGAGATAGGCATTGGAAAATTCAGGGCTATAACGTGTAGATGAAGCACTAACAGGAGGCTTTAAAATTTTCATTCTAGTGTCTTTCGTTTGGGAGAAAAATGCAAAGGTACAATACAGCTTTTCCTTGCCGATATCTCTCTTTTGCAAAGAGATAGGCATTTGAAAATTCAGGGCTATAACGTGTAGATGAAGCACTAACAGGAGGCTTTAAAATTTTCATTCTAGTGTCCTTCGTTTGGGAGAAAAATGCAAAGGTACAATACAGCTTTTCCTTGCCGATATCTCTCTTTTGCAAAGAGATAGGCATTGGAAAATTCAGGGCTATAACGTGTAGATGAAGCACTAATAGGAGGCTTTAAAATTTTCATTCTAGTGTCCTTCGTTTGGGAGAAACATGCAAAGGTACAATACAGCTTTTCCTTGCCGATATCTCTCTTTTGCAAAGAGATAGGCATTGGAAAATTCAGGGCTATAACGTGTAGATGAAGCACTAACAGGAGGCTTTAAAATTTTCATTCTAGTGTCTTTCGTTTGGGAGAAAAATGCAAAGGTACATTACAGCTTTTCCTTGCCAATATCTCTCTTTTGCAAAGAGCTAGGCATTGGAAAATTCAGGGCTATAACGTGTAGATGAAGCACTAACAGGAGGCTTTAAAATTTTCATTCTAGTGTCTTTCGTTTGGGAGAAAAATGCAAAGGTACAATACAGCATTTCCTTGCCGATATCTCTCTTTTGCAAAGAGATAGGCATTGGAAAATTCAGGGCTATTACGTGTAGATGAAGCACTAAAAGGAGGCTTTAAAATTTTCATTCTAGTGTCTTTCGTTTGGGAGAAAAATGTAAAAGTACAATGCCGCTTTTCCTTGCCATTATCTCTCTTTTGCAAAGAGATAGGCATTGGAAAATTCAGGGCTATAACGTGTAGATGAAGCACTAACAGGAGGCTTTAAAATTTTCATTCTAGTGTCTTTCGTTTGGGAGAAAAATGTAAAAGTACAATGCAGCTTTTCCTTGCCGATATCTCTCTTTTGCAAAGAGATAGGCATGAGAAAATTCAGGGCTATAAAGTGTATATGAAGCACTAACAGGAGGCTTTAAAATTTTCATTCTAGTGTCTTTCGTTTGGGAGAAAAATGCAAAGGTACAATACAGCTTTTCCTTGCTGATATCTCTCTTTTGCTAAGAGATAGGCATTGGAAAATTCAGGGCTATAACGTGTAGATGAAGCACTAACAGGAGGCTTTAAAATTTTCATTCTAGTGTCCTTCGTTTGGGAGAAAAATGCAAAGGTACAATACAGCTTTTCCTTGCCGATATCTCTCTTTTGCAAAGAGATAGGCATTGGAAAATTCAGGGCTATAACGTGTAGATGAAGCACTAATAGGAGGCTTTAAAATTTTCATTCTAGTGTCCTTCGTTTGGGAGAAAAATGCAAAGGTACAATACAGCTTTTCCTTGCCGATATCTCTCTTTTGCAAAGAGATAGGCATTGGAAAATTCAGGGCTATAACGTGTAGATGAAGCACTAACAGGAGGCTTTAAAATTTTCATTCTAGTGTCTTTCGTTTGGGAGAAAAATGCAAAGGTACAATACAGCTTTTCCTTGCCGATATCTCTCTTTTGCAAAGAGCTAGGCATTGGAAAATTCAGGGCTATAACGTGTAGATGAAACACTAACAGGAGGCTTTAAAATTTTCATTCTAGTGTCTTTCGTTTGGGAGAAAAATGCAAAGGTACAATACAGTTTTTCCTTGCCGATATCTCTCTTTTGCAAAGAGATAGGCATTGGAAAATTCAGGGCTATAACGTGTAGATGAAGCACTAACAGGAGGCTTTAAAATTTTCATTCTAGTGTCCTTCGTTTGGGAGAAAAATGCAAAGGTACAATACAGCTTTTCCTTGCCAATATCTCTCTTTTGCAAAGAGCTAGGCATTGGAAAATTCAGGGCTATAACGTGTAGATGAAGCACTAACAGGAGGCTTTAAAATTTTCATTCTAGTGTCTTTCGTTTGGGAGAAAAATGCAAAGGTACAATACAGCATTTCCTTGCCGATATCTCTCTTTTGCAAAGAGATAGGCATTGGAAAATTCAGGGCTATTACGTGTAGATGAAGCACTAAAAGGAGGCTTTAAAATTTTCATTCTAGTGTCTTTCGTTTGGGAGAAAAATGTAAAAGTACAATGCAGCTTTTCCTTGCCGATATCTCTCTTTTGCAAAGAGATAGGCATTGGAAAATTCAGGGCTATAACGTGTAGATGAAGCACTAACAGGAGGCTTTAAAATTTTCATTCTAGTGTCTTTCGTTTGGGAGAAAAATGTAAAAGTACAATGCAGCTTTTCCTTGCCGATATCTCTCTTTTGCAAAGAGATAGGCATTGGAAAATTCAGGGCTATAACGTGTATATGAAGCACTAACAGGAGGCTTTAAAATTTTCATTCTAGTGTCTTTCGTTTGGGAGAAAAATGCAAAGGTACAATACAGCTTTTCCTTGCCGATATCTCTCTTTTGTTAAGAGATAGGCATTGGAAAATTCAGGGCTATAACGTGTAGATGAAGCACTAAAAGGAGGCTTTAAAATTTTCATTCTAGTGTCCTTCTTTTGGGAGAAAAATGCAAAGGTACAATACAGCTTTTCCTTGCCGATATCTCTCTTTTGCAAAGAGATAGGCATTGGAAAATTCAGGGCTATAACGTGTAGATGAAGCACTAACAGGAGGCTTTAAAATTTTCATTCTAGTGTCTTTCGTTTGGGAGAAAAATGCAAAGGTACAATACAGCATTTCCTTGCCGATATCTCTCTTTTGCAAAGAGATAGGCATTGGAAAATTCAGGGGTATTACGTGTAGATGAAGCACTAAAAGGAGGCTTTAAAATTTTTATTCTAGTGTCCTTCGTTTGGGAGAAAAATGCAAAGGTACAATACAGCTTTTCCTTGCCGATATCTCTCTTTTGCAAAGAGATAGGCATTGGAAAATTCAGGGCTATAACGTGTAGATGAAGCACTAATAGGAGGCTTTAAAATTTTCATTCTAGTGTCCTTCGTTTGGGAGAAAAATGCAAAGGTACAATACAGCTTTTCCTTGCCGATATCTCTCTTTTGCAAAGAGATAGGCATTGGAAAATTCAGGGCTATAACGTGTAGATGAAGCACTAACAGGAGGCTTTAAAATTTTCATTCTAGTGTCTTTCGTTTGGGAGAAAAATGCAAAGGTACAATACAGCTTTTCCTTGCCGATATCTCTCTTTTGCAAAGAGCTAGGCATTGGAAAATTCAGGGCTATAACGTGTAGATGAAACACTAACAGGAGGCTTTAAAATTTTCATTCTAGTGTCTTTCGTTTGGGAGAAAAATGCAAAGGTACAATACAGTTTTTCCTTGCCGATATCTCTCTTTTGCAAAGAGATAGGCATTGGAAAATTCAGGGCTATAACGTGTAGATGAAGCACTAACAGGAGGCTTTAAAATTTTCATTCTAGTGTCCTTCGTTTGGGAGAAAAATGCAAAGGTACAATACAGCTTTTCCTTGCCAATATCTCTCTTTTGCAAAGAGCTAGGCATTGGAAAATTCAGGGCTATAACGTGTAGATGAAGCACTAACAGGAGGCTTTAAAATTTTCATTCTAGTGTCTTTCGTTTGGGAGAAAAATGCAAAGGTACAATACAGCATTTCCTTGCCGATATCTCTCTTTTGCAAAGAGATAGGCATTGGAAAATTCAGGGCTATTACGTGTAGATGAAGCACTAAAAGGAGGCTTTAAAATTTTCATTCTAGTGTCTTTCGTTTGGGAGAAAAATGTAAAAGTACAATGCAGCTTTTCCTTGCCGATATCTCTCTTTTGCAAAGAGATAGGCATTGGAAAATTCAGGGCTATAACGTGTAGATGAAGCACTAACAGGAGGCTTTAAAATTTTCATTCTAGTGTCTTTCGTTTGGGAGAAAAATGTAAAAGTACAATGCAGCTTTTCCTTGCCGATATCTCTCTTTTGCAAAGAGATAGGCATTGGAAAATTCAGGGCTATAACGTGTATATGAAGCACTAACAGGAGGCTTTAAAATTTTCATTCTAGTGTCTTTCGTTTGGGAGAAAAATGCAAAGGTACAATACAGCTTTTCCTTGCCGATATCTCTCTTTTGTTAAGAGATAGGCATTGGAAAATTCAGGGCTATAACGTGTAGATGAAGCACTAAAAGGAGGCTTTAAAATTTTCATTCTAGTGTCCTTCTTTTGGGAGAAAAATGCAAAGGTACAATACAGCTTTTCCTTGCCGATATCTCTCTTTTGCAAAGAGATAGGCATTGGAAAATTCAGGGCTATAACGTGTAGATGAAGCACTAACAGGAGGCTTTAAAATTTTCATTCTAGTGTCTTTCGTTTGGGAGAAAAATGCAAAGGTACAATACAGCATTTCCTTGCCGATATCTCTCTTTTGCAAAGAGATAGGCATTGGAAAATTCAGGGGTATTACGTGTAGATGAAGCACTAAAAGGAGGCTTTAAAATTTTCATTCTAGTGTCTTTCGTTTGGGAGAAAAATGTAAAAGTACAATGCAGCTTTTCCTTGCCGATATCTCTCTTTTGCAAAGAGATAGGCATTGGAAAATTCAGGGCTATAACGTGTAGATGAAGCACTAACAGGAGGCTTTAAAATTTTCATTCTAGTGTCTTTCGTTTGGGAGAAAAATGTAAAAGTACAATGCAGCTTTTCCTTGCCGATATCTCTCTTTTGCAAAGAGATAGGCATTGGAAAATTCAGGGCTATAACGTGTATATGAAGCACTAACAGGAGGCTTTAAAATTTTCATTCTAGTGTCTTTCGTTTGGGAGAAAAATGCAAAGGTACAATACAGCTTTTCCTTGCCGATATCTCTCTTTTGCAAAGAGATAGGCATTGGAAAATTCAGGGCTATAACGTGTAGATGAAGCACTAACAGGAGGCTTTAAAATTTTCATTCTAGTGTCTTTCGTTTGGGAGAAAAATGCAAAGGTACAATACAGCTTTTCCTTGCCGATATCTCTCTTTTGCAAAGAGCTAGGCATTTGAAAGTTCAGGGCTATAACGTGTAGATGAAGCACTAACAGTAGACTTTAAAATTTTCATTCTAGTGTCTTTCGTTTGGGAGAAAAATGCAAAGGTACAATACAGCTTTTCCTTGCCGATATCTCTCTTTTGCTAAGAGATAGGCATTGGAAAATTCAGGGCTATAACGTGTAGATGAAGCACTAAAAGGAGGCTTTAAAATTTTCATTCTAGTGTCCTTCGTTTGGGAGAAAAATGCAAAGGTACAATACAGCTTTTCCTTGCCGATATCTCTCTTTTGCAAAGAGATAGGCATTGGAAAATTCAGGGCTATTACGTGTAGATGAAGCACTAAAAGGAGGCTTTAACATTTTCATTCTAGTGTCTTTCGTTTGGGAGAAAAATGTAAAAGTACAATGCAGCTTTTCCTTGCCGATATCTCTCTTTTGCAAAGAGATAGGCATTGGAAAATTCAGGGCTATAACGTGTAGATGAAGCACTAACAGGAGGCTTTAAAATTTTCATTCTAGTGTCTTTCGTTTGGGAGAAAAATGTAAAAGTACAATGCAGCTTTTCCTTGCCGATATCTCTCTTTTGCAAAGAGATAGGCATTGGAAAATTCAGGGCTATAACGTGTATATGAAGCACTAACAGGAGGCTTTAAAATTTTCATTCTAGTGTCTTTCGTTTGGGAGAAAAATGCAAAGGTACAATACAGCTTTTCCTTGCCGATATCTCTCTTTTGCTAAGAGATAGGCATTGGAAAATTCAGGGCTATAACGTGTAGATGAAGCACTAAAAGGAGGCTTTAAAATTTTCATTCTAGTGTCCTTCGTTTGGGAGAAAAATGCAAAGGTACAATACAGCTTTTCCTTGCCGATATCTCTCTTTTGCAAAGAGATAGGCATTGGAAAATTCAGGGCTATAACGTGTAGATGAAGCACTAATAGGAGGCTTTAAAATTTTCATTCTAGTGTCCTTCGTTTGGGAGAAAAATGCAAAGGTACAATACAGCTTTTCCTTGCCGATATCTCTCTTTTGCAAAGAGATAGGCATTGGAAAATTCAGGGCTATAACGTGTAGATGAAGCACTAACAGGAGGCTTTAAAATTTTCATTCTAGTGTCTTTCGTTTGGGAGAAAAATGCAAAGGTACAATACAGCTTTTCCTTGCCGATATCTCTCTTTTGCAAAGAGCTAGGCATTGGAAAATTCAGGGCTATAACGTGTAGATGAAGCACTAACAGTAGACTTTAAAATTTTCATTCTAGTGTCTTTCGTTTGGGAGAAAAATGCAAAGGTACAATACAGCTTTTCCTTGCCAATATCTCTCTTTTTCAAAGAGCTAGGCATTGGAAAATTCAGGGCTATAACGTGTAGATGAAGCACTAACAGGAGGCTTTAAAATTTTCATTCTAGTGTCTTTCGTTTGGGAGAAAAATGCAAAGGTACAATACAGTTTTTCCTTGCCGATATCTCTCTTTTGCAAAGAGATAGGCATTGGAAAATTCAGGGCTATAACGTGTAGATGAAGCACTAACAGGAGGCTTTAAAATTTTCATTCTAGTGTCTTTCGTTTGGGAGAAAAATGCAAAGGTACAATACAGCTTTTCCTTGCCGATATCTCTCTTTTGCAAAGAGATAGGCATTTGAAAATTCAGGGCTATAACGTGTAGATGAAGCACTAACAGAAGGCTTTAAAATTTTCATTCTAGTGTCCTTCGTTTGGGAGAAAAATGCAAAGGTACAATACAGCTTTTCCTTGCCGATATCTCTCTTTTGCAAAGAGATAGGCATTGGAAAATTCAGGGCTATAACGTGTAGATGAAGCACTAATAGGAGGCTTTAAAATTTTCATTCTAGTGTCCTTCGTTTGGGAGAAACATGCAAATGTACAATACAGCTTTTCCTTGCCGATATCTCTCTTTTGCAAAGAGATAGGCATTGGAAAATTCAGGGCTATAACGTGTAGATGAAGCACTAACAGGAGGCTTTAACATTTTCATTCTAGTGTCTTTCGTTTGGGAGAAAAATGCAAAGGTACAATACAGCTTTTCCTTGCCGATATCTCTCTTTTGCAAAGAGCTAGGCATTGGAAAATTCAGGGCTATAACGTGTAGATGAAGCACTAATAGGAGGCTTTAAAATTTTCATTCTAGTGTCTTTCGTTTGGGAGAAAAATGCAAAAGTACAATGCTGCTTTTCCTTGCCGATATCTCTCTTTTGCAAAGAGATAGGCATTGGAAAATTCAGGGCTATTACGTGTAGATGAAGCACTAACAGGAGGCTTTAAAATTTTCATTCTAGTGTCCTTCGTTTGGGAGAAAAATGCAAAGGTACAATACAGCTTTTCCTTGCCAATATCTCTCTTTTGCAAAGAGCTAGGCATTGGAAAATTCAGGGCTATTACGTGTAGATGAAGCACTAACAGGAGGCTTTAAAATTTTCATTCTAGTGTCTTTCGTTTGGGAGAAAAATGCAAAGGTACAATACAGCATTTCCTTGCCGATATCTCTCTTTTGCAAAGAGATAGGCATTGGAAAATTCAGGGCTATTACGTGTAGATGAAGCACTAAAAGGAGGCTTTAAAATTTTCATTCTAGTGTCTTTCGTTTGGGAGAAAAATGTAAAAGTACAATGCAGCTTTTCCTTGCCGATATCTCTCTTTTGCAAAGAGATAGGCATTGGAAAATTCAGGGCTATAACGTGTAGATGAAGCACTAACAGGAGGCTTTAAAATTTTCATTCTAGTGTCTTTCGTTTGGGAGAAAAATGTAAAAGTACAATGCAGCTTTTCCTTGCCGATATCTCTCTTTTGCAAAGAGATAGGCATGAGAAAATTCAGGGCTATAACGTGTAGATGAAGCACTAACAGGAGGCTTTAAAATTTTCATTCTAGTGTCCTTCGTTTGGGAGAAAAATGCAAAGGTACAATACAGCTTTTCCTTGCCGATATCTCTCTTTTGCAAAGAGATAGGCATTGGAAAATTCAGGGCTATAACGTGTAGATGAAGCACTAATAGGAGGCTTTAAAATTTTCATTCTAGTGTCTTTCGTTTGGGAGAAAAATGCAAAGGTACAATACAGCTTTTCCTTGCCGATATCTCTCTTTTGCAAAGAGATAGGCATTGGAAAATTCAGGGCTATAACGTGTAGATGAAGCACTAACAGGAGGCTTTAAAATTTTCATTCTAGTGTCTTTCGTTTGGGAGAAAAATGCAAAGGTACAATACAGCTTTTCCTTGCCGATATCTCTCTTTTGCAAAGAGCTAGGCATTGGAAAATTCAGGGCTATAACGTGTAGATGAAGCACTAACAGTAGACTTTAAAATTTTCATTCTAGTGTCTTTCGTTTGGGAGAAAAATGCAAAGGTACAATACAGCTTTTCCTTGCCAATATCTCTCTTTTGCAAAGAGCTAGGCATTGGAAAATTCAGGGCTATAACGTGTAGATGAAGCACTAACAGGAGGCTTTAAAATTTTCATTCTAGTGTCTTTCGTTTGGGAGAAAAATGCAAAGGTACAATACAGTTTTTCCTTGCCGATATCTCTCTTTTGCAAAGAGATAGGCATTGGAAAATTCAGGGCTATAACGTTTAGATGAAGCACTAACAGGATGCTTTAAAATTTTCATTCTAGTGTCTTTCGTTTGGGAGAAAAATGCAAAGGTACAATACAGCTTTTCCTTGCCGATATCTCTCTTTTGCAAAGAGATAGGCATTTGAAAATTCAGGGCTATAACGTGTAGATGAAGCACTAACAGGAGGCTTTAAAATTTTCATTCTAGTGTCCTTCGTTTGGGAGAAAAATGCAAAGGTACATTACAGCTTTTCCTTGCCGATATCTCTCTTTTGCAAAGAGATAGGCATTGGAAAATTCAGGGCTATAACGTGTAGATGAAGCACTAACAGGAGGCTTTAAAATTTTCATTCTAGTGTCTTTCGTTTGGGAGAAAAATGCAAAGGTACAATACAGCTTTTCCTTGCCAATATCTCTCTTTTGCAAAGAGCTAGGCATTGGAAAATTCAGGGCTATAACGTGTAGATGAAGCACTAACAGGAGGCTTTAAAATTTTCATTCTAGTGTCTTTCGTTTGGGAGAAAAATGCAAAGGTACAATACAGCATTTCCTTGCCGATATCTCTCTTTTGCAAAGAGATAGGCATTGGAAAATTCAGGGCTATAACGTGTAGATGAAGCACTAACAGGAGGCTTTAAAATTTTCATTCTAGTGTCTTTCGTTTGGGAGAAAAATGCAAAGGTACAATACAGCTTTTCCTTGCCGATATCTCTCTTTTGCAAAGAGATAGGCATTGGAAAATTCAGGGCTATAACGTGTAGATGAAGCACTAACAGGAGGCTTTAAAATTTTCATTCTAGTGTCTTTCGTTTGGGAGAAAAATGCAAAGGTACAATACAGTTTTTCCTTGCCGATATCTCTCTTTTGCAAAGAGATAGGCATTGGAAAATTCAGGGCTATAACGTGTAGATGAAGCACTAACAGGAGGCTTTAAAATTTTCATTCTAGTGTCTTTCGTTTGGGAGAAAAATGTAAAAGTACAATGCAGCTTTTCCTTGCCGATATCTCTCTTTTGCAAAGAGATAGGCATGAGAAAATTCAGGGCTATAACGTGTATATGAAGCACTAACAGGAGGCTTTAAAAATTTCATTCTAGTGTCTTTCGTTTGGGAGAAAAATGCAAAGGTACAATACAGCTTTTCCTTGCCGATATCTCTCTTTTGCTAAGAGATAGGCATTGGAAAATTCAGGGCTATAACGTGTAGATGAAGCACTAACAGGAGGCTTTAAAATTTTCATTCTAGTGTCCTTCGTTTGGGAGAAAAATGCAAAGGTACAATACAGCTTTTCCTTGCCAATATCTCTCTTTTGCAAAGAGCTAGGCATTGGAAAATTCAGGGCTATAACGTGTAGATGAAGCACTAACAGGAGGCTTTAAAATTTTCATTCTAGTGTCTTTCGTTTGGGAGAAAAATGCAAAGGTACAATACAGCATTTCCTTGCCGATATCTCTCTTTTGCAAAGAGATAGGCATTGGAAAATTCAGGGCTATTACGTGTAGATGAAGCACTAAAAGGAGGCTTTAAAATTTTCATTCTAGTGTCTTTCGTTTGGGAGAAAAATGTAAAAGTACAATGCAGCTTTTCCTTGCCGATATCTCTCTTTTGCAAAGAGATAGGCATTGGAAAATTCAGGGCTATAACGTGTAGATGAAGCACTAACAGGAGGCTTTAAAATTTTCATTCTAGTGTCTTTCGTTTGGGAGAAAAATGTAAAAGTACAATGCAGCTTTTCCTTGCCGATATCTCTCTTTTGCAAAGAGATAGGCATTGGAAAATTCAGGGCTATAACGTGTATATGAAGCACTAACAGGAGGCTTTAAAATTTTCATTCTAGTGTCTTTCGTTTGGGAGAAAAATGCAAAGGTACAATACAGCTTTTCCTTGCCGATATCTCTCTTTTGTTAAGAGATAGGCATTGGAAAATTCAGGGCTATAACGTGTAGATGAAGCACTAAAAGGAGGCTTTAAAATTTTCATTCTAGTGTCCTTCTTTTGGGAGAAAAATGCAAAGGTACAATACAGCTTTTCCTTGCCGATATCTCTCTTTTGCAAAGAGATAGGCATTGGAAAATTCAGGGCTATAACGTGTAGATGAAGCACTAACAGGAGGCTTTAAAATTTTCATTCTAGTGTCTTTCGTTTGGGAGAAAAATGCAAAGGTACAATACAGCATTTCCTTGCCGATATCTCTCTTTTGCAAAGAGATAGGCATTGGAAAATTCAGGGGTATTACGTGTAGATGAAGCACTAAAAGGAGGCTTTAAAATTTTCATTCTAGTGTCTTTCGTTTGGGAGAAAAATGTAAAAGTACAATGCAGCTTTTCCTTGCCGATATCTCTCTTTTGCAAAGAGATAGGCATTGGAAAATTCAGGGCTATAACGTGTAGATGAAGCACTAACAGGAGGCTTTAAAATTTTCATTCTAGTGTCTTTCGTTTGGGAGAAAAATGTAAAAGTACAATGCAGCTTTTCCTTGCCGATATCTCTCTTTTGCAAAGAGATAGGCATTGGAAAATTCAGGGCTATAACGTGTATATGAAGCACTAACAGGAGGCTTTAAAATTTTCATTCTAGTGTCTTTCGTTTGGGAGAAAAATGCAAAGGTACAATACAGCTTTTCCTTGCCGATATCTCTCTTTTGCAAAGAGATAGGCATTGGAAAATTCAGGGCTATAACGTGTAGATGAAGCACTAACAGGAGGCTTTAAAATTTTCATTCTAGTGTCTTTCGTTTGGGAGAAAAATGCAAAGGTACAATACAGCTTTTCCTTGCCGATATCTCTCTTTTGCAAAGAGCTAGGCATTTGAAAGTTCAGGGCTATAACGTGTAGATGAAGCACTAACAGTAGACTTTAAAATTTTCATTCTAGTGTCTTTCGTTTGGGAGAAAAATGCAAAGGTACAATACAGCTTTTCCTTGCCGATATCTCTCTTTTGCTAAGAGATAGGCATTGGAAAATTCAGGGCTATAACGTGTAGATGAAGCACTAAAAGGAGGCTTTAAAATTTTCATTCTAGTGTCCTTCGTTTGGGAGAAAAATGCAAAGGTACAATACAGCTTTTCCTTGCCGATATCTCTCTTTTGCAAAGAGATAGGCATTGGAAAATTCAGGGCTATTACGTGTAGATGAAGCACTAAAAGGAGGCTTTAAAATTTTCATTCTAGTGTCTTTCGTTTGGGAGAAAAATGTAAAAGTACAATGCAGCTTTTCCTTGCCGATATCTCTCTTTTGCAAAGAGATAGGCATTGGAAAATTCAGGGCTATAACGTGTAGATGAAGCACTAACAGGAGGCTTTAAAATTTTCATTCTAGTGTCTTTCGTTTGGGAGAAAAATGTAAAAGTACAATGCAGCTTTTCCTTGCCGATATCTCTCTTTTGCAAAGAGATAGGCATTGGAAAATTCAGGGCTATAACGTGTATATGAAGCACTAACAGGAGGCTTTAAAATTTTCATTCTAGTGTCTTTCGTTTGGGAGAAAAATGCAAAGGTACAATACAGCTTTTCCTTGCCGATATCTCTCTTTTGCTAAGAGATAGGCATTGGAAAATTCAGGGCTATAACGTGTAGATGAAGCACTAAAAGGAGGCTTTAAAATTTTCATTCTAGT
This sequence comes from Pseudophryne corroboree, assembly GCF_028390025.1. Taxonomy (NCBI): domain Eukaryota; kingdom Metazoa; phylum Chordata; class Amphibia; order Anura; family Myobatrachidae; genus Pseudophryne; species Pseudophryne corroboree. The sequence continues at coordinate 1,289,880 of NW_026967485.1, read as the reverse complement.
GTCCTTCGTTTGGGAGAAAAATGCAAAGGTACAATACAGCTTTTCCTTGCCGATATCTCTCTTTTGCAAAGAGATAGGCATTGGAAAATTCAGGGCTATAACGTGTAGATGAAGCACTAACAGGAGGCTTTAAAATTTTCATTCTAGTGTCCTTCGTTTGGGAGAAAAATGCAAAGGTACAATACAGCTTTTCCTTGCCAATATCTCTCTTTTGCAAAGAGCTAGGCATTGGAAAATTCAGGGCTATAACGTGTAGATGAAGCACTAACAGGAGGCTTTAAAATTTTCATTCTAGTGTCTTTCGTTTGGGAGAAAAATGCAAAGGTACAATACAGCATTTCCTTGCCGATATCTCTCTTTTGCAAAGAGATAGGCATTGGAAAATTCAGGGCTATTACGTGTAGATGAAGCACTAAAAGGAGGCTTTAAAATTTTCATTCTAGTGTCTTTCGTTTGGGAGAAAAATGTAAAAGTACAATGCAGCTTTTCCTTGCCGATATCTCTCTTTTGCAAAGAGATAGGCATTGGAAAATTCAGGGCTATAACGTGTAGATGAAGCACTAACAGGAGGCTTTAAAATTTTCATTCTAGTGTCTTTCGTTTGGGAGAAAAATGTAAAAGTACAATGCAGCTTTTCCTTGCCGATATCTCTCTTTTGCAAAGAGATAGGCATTGGAAAATTCAGGGCTATAACGTGTATATGAAGCACTAACAGGAGGCTTTAAAATTTTCATTCTAGTGTCTTTCGTTTGGGAGAAAAATGCAAAGGTACAATACAGCTTTTCCTTGCCGATATCTCTCTTTTGTTAAGAGATAGGCATTGGAAAATTCAGGGCTATAACGTGTAGATGAAGCACTAAAAGGAGGCTTTAAAATTTTCATTCTAGTGTCCTTCTTTTGGGAGAAAAATGCAAAGGTACAATACAGCTTTTCCTTGCCGATATCTCTCTTTTGCAAAGAGATAGGCATTGGAAAATTCAGGGCTATAACGTGTAGATGAAGCACTAACAGGAGGCTTTAAAATTTTCATTCTAGTGTCTTTCGTTTGGGAGAAAAATGCAAAGGTACAATACAGCATTTCCTTGCCGATATCTCTCTTTTGCAAAGAGATAGGCATTGGAAAATTCAGGGGTATTACGTGTAGATGAAGCACTAAAAGGAGGCTTTAAAATTTTCATTCTAGTGTCTTTCGTTTGGGAGAAAAATGTAAAAGTACAATGCAGCTTTTCCTTGCCGATATCTCTCTTTTGCAAAGAGATAGGCATTGGAAAATTCAGGGCTATAACGTGTAGATGAAGCACTAACAGGAGGCTTTAAAATTTTCATTCTAGTGTCTTTCGTTTGGGAGAAAAATGTAAAAGTACAATGCAGCTTTTCCTTGCCGATATCTCTCTTTTGCAAAGAGATAGGCATTGGAAAATTCAGGGCTATAACGTGTATATGAAGCACTAACAGGAGGCTTTAAAATTTTCATTCTAGTGTCTTTCGTTTGGGAGAAAAATGCAAAGGTACAATACAGCTTTTCCTTGCCGATATCTCTCTTTTGCAAAGAGATAGGCATTGGAAAATTCAGGGCTATAACGTGTAGATGAAGCACTAACAGGAGGCTTTAAAATTTTCATTCTAGTGTCTTTCGTTTGGGAGAAAAATGCAAAGGTACAATACAGCTTTTCCTTGCCGATATCTCTCTTTTGCAAAGAGCTAGGCATTTGAAAGTTCAGGGCTATAACGTGTAGATGAAGCACTAACAGTAGACTTTAAAATTTTCATTCTAGTGTCTTTCGTTTGGGAGAAAAATGCAAAGGTACAATACAGCTTTTCCTTGCCGATATCTCTCTTTTGCTAAGAGATAGGCATTGGAAAATTCAGGGCTATAACGTGTAGATGAAGCACTAAAAGGAGGCTTTAAAATTTTCATTCTAGTGTCCTTCGTTTGGGAGAAAAATGCAAAGGTACAATACAGCTTTTCCTTGCCGATATCTCTCTTTTGCAAAGAGATAGGCATTGGAAAATTCAGGGCTATTACGTGTAGATGAAGCACTAAAAGGAGGCTTTAACATTTTCATTCTAGTGTCTTTCGTTTGGGAGAAAAATGTAAAAGTACAATGCAGCTTTTCCTTGCCGATATCTCTCTTTTGCAAAGAGATAGGCATTGGAAAATTCAGGGCTATAACGTGTAGATGAAGCACTAACAGGAGGCTTTAAAATTTTCATTCTAGTGTCTTTCGTTTGGGAGAAAAATGTAAAAGTACAATGCAGCTTTTCCTTGCCGATATCTCTCTTTTGCAAAGAGATAGGCATTGGAAAATTCAGGGCTATAACGTGTATATGAAGCACTAACAGGAGGCTTTAAAATTTTCATTCTAGTGTCTTTCGTTTGGGAGAAAAATGCAAAGGTACAATACAGCTTTTCCTTGCCGATATCTCTCTTTTGCTAAGAGATAGGCATTGGAAAATTCAGGGCTATAACGTGTAGATGAAGCACTAAAAGGAGGCTTTAAAATTTTCATTCTAGTGTCCTTCGTTTGGGAGAAAAATGCAAAGGTACAATACAGCTTTTCCTTGCCGATATCTCTCTTTTGCAAAGAGATAGGCATTGGAAAATTCAGGGCTATAACGTGTAGATGAAGCACTAATAGGAGGCTTTAAAATTTTCATTCTAGTGTCCTTCGTTTGGGAGAAAAATGCAAAGGTACAATACAGCTTTTCCTTGCCGATATCTCTCTTTTGCAAAGAGATAGGCATTGGAAAATTCAGGGCTATAACGTGTAGATGAAGCACTAACAGGAGGCTTTAAAATTTTCATTCTAGTGTCTTTCGTTTGGGAGAAAAATGCAAAGGTACAATACAGCTTTTCCTTGCCGATATCTCTCTTTTGCAAAGAGCTAGGCATTGGAAAATTCAGGGCTATAACGTGTAGATGAAGCACTAACAGTAGACTTTAAAATTTTCATTCTAGTGTCTTTCGTTTGGGAGAAAAATGCAAAGGTACAATACAGCTTTTCCTTGCCAATATCTCTCTTTTGCAAAGAGCTAGGCATTGGAAAATTCAGGGCTATAACGTGTAGATGAAGCACTAACAGGAGGCTTTAAAATTTTCATTCTAGTGTCTTTCGTTTGGGAGAAAAATGCAAAGGTACAATACAGTTTTTCCTTGCCGATATCTCTCTTTTGCAAAGAGATAGGCATTGGAAAATTCAGGGCTATAACGTGTAGATGAAGCACTAACAGGAGGCTTTAAAATTTTCATTCTAGTGTCTTTCGTTTGGGAGAAAAATGCAAAGGTACAATACAGCTTTTCCTTGCCGATATCTCTCTTTTGCAAAGAGATAGGCATTTGAAAATTCAGGGCTATAACGTGTAGATGAAGCACTAACAGAAGGCTTTAAAATTTTCATTCTAGTGTCCTTCGTTTGGGAGAAAAATGCAAAGGTACAATACAGCTTTTCCTTGCCGATATCTCTCTTTTGCAAAGAGATAGGCATTGGAAAATTCAGGGCTATAACGTGTAGATGAAGCACTAATAGGAGGCTTTAAAATTTTCATTCTAGTGTCCTTCGTTTGGGAGAAACATGCAAATGTACAATACAGCTTTTCCTTGCCGATATCTCTCTTTTGCAAAGAGATAGGCATTGGAAAATTCAGGGCTATAACGTGTAGATGAAGCACTAACAGGAGGCTTTAACATTTTCATTCTAGTGTCTTTCGTTTGGGAGAAAAATGCAAAGGTACAATACAGCTTTTCCTTGCCGATATCTCTCTTTTGCAAAGAGCTAGGCATTGGAAAATTCAGGGCTATAACGTGTAGATGAAGCACTAATAGGAGGCTTTAAAATTTTCATTCTAGTGTCTTTCGTTTGGGAGAAAAATGCAAAAGTACAATGCTGCTTTTCCTTGCCGATATCTCTCTTTTGCAAAGAGATAGGCATTGGAAAATTCAGGGCTATTACGTGTAGATGAAGCACTAACAGGAGGCTTTAAAATTTTCATTCTAGTGTCCTTCGTTTGGGAGAAAAATGCAAAGGTACAATACAGCTTTTCCTTGCCAATATCTCTCTTTTGCAAAGAGCTAGGCATTGGAAAATTCAGGGCTATTACGTGTAGATGAAGCACTAACAGGAGGCTTTAAAATTTTCATTCTAGTGTCTTTCGTTTGGGAGAAAAATGCAAAGGTACAATACAGCATTTCCTTGCCGATATCTCTCTTTTGCAAAGAGATAGGCATTGGAAAATTCAGGGCTATTACGTGTAGATGAAGCACTAAAAGGAGGCTTTAAAATTTTCATTCTAGTGTCTTTCGTTTGGGAGAAAAATGTAAAAGTACAATGCAGCTTTTCCTTGCCGATATCTCTCTTTTGCAAAGAGATAGGCATTGGAAAATTCAGGGCTATAACGTGTAGATGAAGCACTAACAGGAGGCTTTAAAATTTTCATTCTAGTGTCTTTCGTTTGGGAGAAAAATGTAAAAGTACAATGCAGCTTTTCCTTGCCGATATCTCTCTTTTGCAAAGAGATAGGCATGAGAAAATTCAGGGCTATAACGTGTATATGAAGCACTAACAGGAGGCTTTAAAATTTTCATTCTAGTGTCTTTCGTTTGGGAGAAAAATGCAAAGGTACAATACAGCTTTTCCTTGCCGATATCTCTCTTTTGCTAAGAGATAGGCATTGGAAAATTCAGGGCTATAACGTGTAGATGAAGCACTAACAGGAGGCTTTAAAATTTTCATTCTAGTGTCCTTCGTTTGGGAGAAAAATGCAAAGGTACAATACAGCTTTTCCTTGCCGATATCTCTCTTTTGCAAAGAGATAGGCATTGGAAAATTCAGGGCTATAACGTGTAGATGAAGCACTAATAGGAGGCTTTAAAATTTTCATTCTAGTGTCTTTCGTTTGGGAGAAAAATGCAAAGGTACAATACAGCTTTTCCTTGCCGATATCTCTCTTTTGCAAAGAGCTAGGCATTGGAAAATTCAGGGCTATAACGTGTAGATGAAGCACTAACAGTAGACTTTAAAATTTTCATTCTAGTGTCTTTCGTTTGGGAGAAAAATGCAAAGGTACAATACAGCTTTTCCTTGCCAATATCTCTCTTTTGCAAAGAGCTAGGCATTGGAAAATTCAGGGCTATAACGTGTAGATGAAGCACTAACAGGAGGCTTTAAAATTTTCATTCTAGTGTCTTTCGTTTGGGAGAAAAATGCAAAGGTACAATACAGTTTTTCCTTGCCGATATCTCTCTTTTGCAAAGAGATAGGCATTGGAAAATTCAGGGCTATAACGTTTAGATGAAGCACTAACAGGATGCTTTAAAATTTTCATTCTAGTGTCTTTCGTTTGGGAGAAAAATGCAAAGGTACAATACAGCTTTTCCTTGCCGATATCTCTCTTTTGCAAAGAGATAGGCATTGGAAAATTCAGGGCTATAACGTGTAGATGAAGCACTAACAGGAGGCTTTAAAATTTTCATTCTAGTGTCTTTCGTTTGGGAGAAAAATGCAAAGGTACAATACAGTTTTTCCTTGCCGATATCTCTCTTTTGCAAAGAGATAGGCATTGGAAAATTCAGGGCTATAACGTGTAGATGAAGCACTAACAGGAGGCTTTAAAATTTTCATTCTAGTGTCTTTCGTTTGGGAGAAAAATGCAAAGGTACAATACAGCTTTTCCTTGCCGATATCTCTCTTTTGCAAAGAGATAGGCATTGGAAAATTCAGGGCTATAACGTGTAGATGAAGCACTAACAGGAGGCTTTAAAATTTTCATTCTAGTGTCTTTCGTTTGGGAGAAAAATGCAAAGGTACAATACAGTTTTTCCTTGCCGATATCTCTCTTTTGCAAAGAGATAGGCATTGGAAAATTCAGGGCTATAACGTGTAGATGAAGCACTAACAGGAGGCTTTAAAATTTTCATTCTAGTGTCTTTCGTTTGGGAGAAAAATGTAAAAGTACAATGCAGCTTTTCCTTGCCGATATCTCTCTTTTGCAAAGAGATAGGCATGAGAAAATTCAGGGCTATAACGTGTATATGAAGCACTAACAGGAGGCTTTAAAATTTTCATTCTAGTGTCTTTCGTTTGGGAGAAAAATGCAAAGGTACAATACAGCTTTTCCTTGCCGATATCTCTCTTTTGCAAAGAGATAGGCATTGGAAAATTCAGGGCTATAACGTGTAGATGAAGCACTAACAGGAGGCTTTAAAATTTTCATTCTAGTGTCCTTCGTTTGGGAGAAAAATGCAAAGGTACAATACAGCTTTTCCTTGCCGATATCTCTCTTTTGCAAAGAGATAGGCATTGGAAAATTCAGGGCTATAACGTGTAGATGAAGCACTAATAGGAGGCTTTAAAATTTTCATTCTAGTGTCCTTCGTTTGGGAGAAAAATGCAAAGGTACAATACAGCTTTTCCTTGCCGATATCTCTCTTTTGCAAAGAGATAGGCATTGGAAAATTCAGGGCTATAACGTGTAGATGAAGCACTAACAGGAGGCTTTAAAATTTTCATTCTAGTGTCTTTCGTTTGGGAGAAAAATGCAAAGGTACAATACAGCATTTCCTTGCCGATATCTCTCTTTTGCAAAGAGATAGGCATTGGAAAATTCAGGGCTATTACGTGTAGATGAAGCACTAAAAGGAGGCTTTAAAATTTTCATTCTAGTGTCTTTCGTTTGGGAGAAAAATGTAAAAGTACAATGCAGCTTTTCCTTGCCGATATCTCTCTTTTGCAAAGAGATAGGCATTGGAAAATTCAGGGCTATAACGTGTAGATGAAGCACTAACAGGAGGCTTTAAAATTTTCATTCTAGTGTCTTTCGTTTGGGAGAAAAATGCAAAGGTACAATACAGTTTTTCCTTGCCGATATCTCTCTTTTGCAAAGAGATAGGCATTGGAAAATTCAGGGCTATAACGTGTAGATGAAGCACTAATAGGAGGCTTTAAAATTTTCATTCTAGTGTCCTTCGTTTGGGAGAAAAATGCAAAGGTACAATACAGCTTTTCCTTGCCGATATCTCTCTTTTGCAAAAAGATAGGCATTTGAAAATTCAGGGCTATAACGTGTAGATGAAGCACTAATAGGAGGCTTTAAAATTTTCATTCTAGTGTCCTTCGTTTGGGAGAAACATGCAAATGTACAATACAGCTTTTCCTTGCCGATATCTCTCTTTTGCAAAGAGATAGGCATTGGAAAATTCAGGGCTATAACGTGTAGATGAAGCACTAATAGGAGGCTTTAAAATTTTCATTCTAGTGTCTTTCGTTTGGGAGAAAAATGCAAAAGTACAATGCTGCTTTTCCTTGCCGATATCTCTCTTTTGCAAAGAGATAGGCATTGGAAAATTCAGGGCTATTACGTGTAGATGAAGCACTAACAGGAGGCTTTAAAATTTTCATTCTAGTGTCCTTCGTTTGGGAGAAAAATGCAAAGGTACAATACAGCTTTTCCTTGCCAATATCTCTCTTTTGCAAAGAGCTAGGCATTGGAAAATTCAGGGCTATTACGTGTAGATGAAGCACTAACAGGAGGCTTTAAAATTTTCATTCTAGTGTCTTTCGTTTGGGAGAAAAATGCAAAGGTACAATACAGCATTTCCTTGCCGATATCTCTCTTTTGCAAAGAGATAGGCATTGGAAAATTCAGGGCTATTACGTGTAGATGAAGCACTAAAAGGAGGCTTTAAAATTTTCATTCTAGTGTCTTTCGTTTGGGAGAAAAATGTAAAAGTACAATGCAGCTTTTCCTTGCCGATATCTCTCTTTTGCAAAGAGATAGGCATTGGAAAATTCAGGGCTATAACGTGTAGATGAAGCACTAACAGGAGGCTTTAAAATTTTCATTCTAGTGTCTTTCGTTTGGGAGAAAAATGTAAAAGTACAATGCAGCTTTTCCTTGCCGATATCTCTCTTTTGCAAAGAGATAGGCATGAGAAAATTCAGGGCTATAACGTGTATATGAAGCACTAACAGGAGGCTTTAAAATTTTCATTCTAGTGTCTTTCGTTTGGGAGAAAAATGCAAAGGTACAATACAGCTTTTCCTTGCCGATATCTCTCTTTTGCTAAGAGATAGGCATTGGAAAATTCAGGGCTATAACGTGTAGATGAAGCACTAACAGGAGGCTTTAAAATTTTCATTCTAGTGTCCTTCGTTTGGGAGAAAAATGCAAAGGTACAATACAGCTTTTCCTTGCCGATATCTCTCTTTTGCAAAGAGATAGGCATTGGAAAATTCAGGGCTATAACGTGTAGATGAAGCACTAATAGGAGGCTTTAAAATTTTCATTCTAGTGTCCTTCGTTTGGGAGAAAAATGCAAAGGTACAATACAGCTTTTCCTTGCCGATATCTCTCTTTTGCAAAGAGATAGGCATTGGAAAATTCAGGGCTATAACGTGTAGATGAAGCACTAACAGGAGGCTTTAAAATTTTCATTCTAGTGTCTTTCGTTTGGGAGAAAAATGCAAAGGTACAATACAGCTTTTCCTTGCCGATATCTCTCTTTTGCAAAGAGCTAGGCATTGGAAAATTCAGGGCTATAACGTGTAGATGAAGCACTAACAGTAGACTTTAAAATTTTCATTCTAGTGTCTTTCGTTTGGGAGAAAAATGCAAAGGTACAATACAGCTTTTCCTTGCCAATATCTCTCTTTTGCAAAGAGCTAGGCATTGGAAAATTCAGGGCTATAACGTGTAGATGAAGCACTAACAGGAGGCTTTAAAATTTTCATTCTAGTGTCTTTCGTTTGGGAGAAAAATGCAAAGGTACAATACAGCTTTTCCTTGCCGATATCTCTCTTTTGCAAAGAGATAGGCATTTGAAAATTCAGGGCTATAACGTGTAGATGAAGCACTAACAGGAGGCTTTAAAATTTTCATTCTAGTGTCCTTCGTTTGGGAGAAAAATGCAAAGGTACATTACAGCTTTTCCTTGCCGATATCTCTCTTTTGCAAAGAGCTAGGCATTGGAAAATTCAGGGCTATAACGTGTAGATGAAGCACTAACAGGAGGCTTTAAAATTTTCATTCTAGTGTCTTTCGTTTGGGAGAAAAATGCAAAGGTACAATACAGCTTTTCCTTGCCGATATCTCTCTTTTGCAAAGAGATAGGCATTGGAAAATTCAGGGCTATAACGTGTAGATGAAGCACTAATAGGAGGCTTTAAAATTTTCATTCTAGTGTCCTTCGTTTGGGAGAAAAATGCAAAGGTACAATACAGCTTTTCCTTGCCGATATCTCTCTTTTGCAAAGAGATAGGCATTGGAAAATTCAGGGCTATTACGTGTAGATGAAGCACTAAAAGGAGGCTTTAAAATTTTCATTCTAGTGTCTTTCGTTTGGGAGAAAAATGTAAAAGTACAATGCAGCTTTTCCTTGCCGATATCTCTCTTTTGCAAAGAGATAGGCATTGGAAAATTCAGGGCTATAACGTGTAGATGAAGCACTAACAGGAGGCTTTAAAATTTTCATTCTAGTGTCTTTCGTTTGGGAGAAAAATGCAAAGGTACAATACAGTTTTTCCTTGCCGATATCTCTCTTTTGCAAAGAGATAGGCATTGGAAAATTCAGGGCTATAACGTGTAGATGAAGCACTAATAGGAGGCTTTAAAATTTTCATTCTAGTGTCCTTCGTTTGGGAGAAAAATGCAAAGGTACAATACAGCTTTTCCTTGCCGATATCTCTCTTTTGCAAAAAGATAGGCATTGGAAAATTCAGGGCTATAACGTGTAGATGAAGCACTAACAGGAGGCTTTAAAATTTTCATTCTAGTGTCTTTCGTTTGGGAGAAAAATGCAAAGGTACAATACAGCTTTTCCTTGCCGATATCTCTCTTTTGCAAAGAGATAGGCATTGGAAAATTCAGGGCTATAACGTGTAGATGAAGCACTAACAGGAGGCTTTAAAATTTTCATTCTAGTGTCTTTCGTTTGGGAGAAAAATGCAAAGGTACAATACAGCATTTCCTTGCCGATATCTCTCTTTTGCAAAGAGATAGGCATTGGAAAATTCAGGGCTATTACGTGTAGATGAAGCACTAAAAGGAGGCTTTAAAATTTTCATTCTAGTGTCTTTCGTTTGGGAGAAAAATGTAAAAGTACAATGCAGCTTTTCCTTGCCGATATCTCTCTTTTGCAAAGAGATAGGCATTGGAAAATTCAGGGCTATAACGTGTAGATGAAGCACTAACAGGAGGCTTTAAAATTTTCATTCTAGTGTCTTTCGTTTGGGAGAAAAATGCAAAGGTACAATACAGTTTTTCCTTGCCGATATCTCTCTTTTGCAAAGAGATAGGCATTGGAAAATTCAGGGCTATAACGTGTAGATGAAGCACTAATAGGAGGCTTTAAAATTTTCATTCTAGTGTCCTTCGTTTGGGAGAAAAATGCAAAGGTACAATACAGCTTTTCCTTGCCGATATCTCTCTTTTGCAAAAAGATAGGCATTGGAAAATTCAGGGCTATAACGTGTAGATGAAGCACTAACAGGAGGCTTTAAAATTTTCATTCTAGTGTCTTTCGTTTGGGAGAAAAATGCAAAGGTACAATACAGCTTTTCCTTGCCGATATCTCTCTTTTGCAAAGAGATAGGCATTGGAAAATTCAGGGCTATAACGTGTAGATGAAGCACTAACAGGAGGCTTTAAAATTTTCATTCTAGTGTCTTTCGTTTGGGAGAAAAATGCAAAGGTACAATACAGCTTTTCCTTGCCGATATCTCTCTTTTGCAAAGAGATAGGCATGAGAAAATTCAGGGCTATAACGTGTATATGAAGCACTAACAGGAGGCTTTAAAATTTTCATTCTAGTGTCTTTCGTTTGGGAGAAAAATGCAAAGGTACAATACAGCTTTTCCTTGCCGATATCTCTCTTTTGCTAAGAGAGGCATTGGAAAATTCAGGGCTATAACGTGTAGATGAAGCACTAACAGGAGGCTTTAAAATTTTCATTCTAGTGTCCTTCGTTTGGGAGAAAAATGCAAAGGTACAATACAGCTTTTCCTTGCCGATATCTCTCTTTTGCAAAGAGATAGGCATTGGAAAATTCAGGGCTATAACGTGTAGATGAAGCACTAATAGGAGGCTTTAAAATTTTCATTCTAGTGTCCTTCGTTTGGGAGAAAAATGCAAAGGTACAATACAGCTTTTCCTTGCCGATATCTCTCTTTTGCAAAGAGATAGGCATTGGAAAATTCAGGGCTATAACGTGTAGATGAAGCACTAACAGGAGGCTTTAAAATTTTCATTCTAGTGTCTTTCGTTTGGGAGAAAAATGCAAAGGTACAATACAGCTTTTCCTTGCCGATATCTCTCTTTTGCAAAGAGCTAGGCATTGGAAAATTCAGGGCTATAACGTGTAGATGAAGCACTAACAGTAGACTTTAAAATTTTCATTCTAGTGTCTTTCGTTTGGGAGAAAAATGCAAAGGTACAATACAGCTTTTCCTTGCCAATATCTCTCTTTTGCAAAGAGCTAGGCATTGGAAAATTCAGGGCTATAACGTGTAGATGAAGCACTAACAGGAGGCTTTAAAATTTTCATTCTAGTGTCTTTCGTTTGGGAGAAAAATGCAAAGGTACAATACAGTTTTTCCTTGCCGATATCTCTCTTTTGCAAAGAGATAGGCATTGGAAAATTCAGGGCTATAACGTTTAGATGAAGCACTAACAGGAGGCTTTAAAATTTTCATTCTAGTGTCTTTCGTTTGGGAGAAAAATGCAAAGGTACAATACAGCATTTCCTTGCCGATATCTCTCTTTTGCAAAGAGATAGGCATTTGAAAATTCAGGGCTATAACGTGTAGATGAAGCACTAACAGGAGGCTTTAAAATTTTCATTCTAGTGTCCTTCGTTTGGGAGAAAAATGCAAAGGTACATTACAGCTTTTCCTTGCCGATATCTCTCTTTTGCAAAGAGATAGGCATTGGAAAATTCAGGGCTATAACGTGTAGATGAAGCACTAACAGGAGGCTTTAAAATTTTCATTCTAGTGTCTTTCGTTTGGGAGAAAAATGCAAAGGTACAATACAGCTTTTCCTTGCCGATATCTCTCTTTTGCAAAGAGCTAGGCATTGGAAAATTCAGGGCTATAACGTGTAGATGAAGCACTAACAGTAGACTTTAAAATTTTCATTCTAGTGTCTTTCGTTTGGGAGAAAAATGCAAAGGTACAATACAGCTTTTCCTTGCCAATATCTCTCTTTTGCAAAGAGCTAGGCATTGGAAAATTCAGGGCTATAACGTGTAGATGAAGCACTAACAGGAGGCTTTAAAATTTTCATTCTAGTGTCTTTCGTTTGGGAGAAAAATGCAAAGGTACAATACAGTTTTTCCTTGCCGATATCTCTCTTTTGCAAAGAGATAGGCATTGGAAAATTCAGGGCTATAACGTGTAGATGAAGCACTAACAGGAGGCTTTAAAATTTTCATTCTAGTGTCTTTCGTTTGGGAGAAAAATGCAAAGGTACAATACAGCTTTTCCTTGCCGATATCTCTCTTTTGCAAAGAGATAGGCATTTGAAAATTCAGGGCTATAACGTGTAGATGAAGCACTAACAGGAGGCTTTAAAATTTTCATTCTAGTGTCCTTCGTTTGGGAGAAAAATGCAAAGGTACAATACAGCTTTTCCTTGCCAATATCTCTCTTTTGCAAAGAGCTAGGCATTGGAAAATTCAGGGCTATAACGTGTAGATGAAGCACTAACAGGAGGCTTTAAAATTTTCATTCTAGTGTCTTTCGTTTGGGAGAAAAATGCAAAGGTACAACACAGCATTTCCTTGCCGATATCTCTCTTTTGCAAAGAGATAGGCATTGGAAAATTCAGGGCTATTACGTGTAGATGAAGCACTAAAAGGAGGCTTTAAAATTTTCATTCTAGTGTCTTTCGTTTGGGAGAAAAATGTAAAAGTACAATGCAGCTTTTCCTTGCCGATATCTCTCTTTTGCAAAGAGATAGGCATTGGAAAATTCAGGGCTATAACGTGTAGATGAAGCACTAACAGGAGGCTTTAACATTTTCATTCTAGTGTCTTTCGTTTGGGAGAAAAATGCAAAGGTACAATACAGCTTTTCCTTGCCGATATCTCTCTTTTGCAAAAAGATAGGCATTGGAAAATTCAGGGCTATAACGTGTAGATGAAGCACTAACAGGAGGCTTTAAAATTTTCATTCTAGTGTCTTTCGTTTGGGAGAAAAATGCAAAGGTACAATACAGCTTTTCCTTGCCGATATCTCTCTTTTGCAAAGAGATAGGCATTGGAAAATTCAGGGCTATAACGTGTAGATGAAGCACTAACAGGAGGCTTTAAAATTTTCATTCTAGTGTCTTTCGTTTGGGAGAAAAATGCAAAGGTACAATACAGCTTTTCCTTGCCGATATCTCTCTTTTGCAAAGAGATAGGCATTGGAAAATTCAGGGCTATAACGTGTAGATGAAGCACTAACAGGAGGCTTTAAAATTTTCATTCTAGTGTCTTTCGTTTGGGAGAAAAATGCAAAAGTACAATGCTGCTTTTCCTTGCCGATATCTCTCTTTTGCAAAGAGATAGGCATTGGAAAATTCAGGGCTATAACGTGTAGATGAAGCACTAACAGGAGGCTTTAAAATTTTCATTCTAGTGTCTTTCGTTTGGGAGAAAAATGCAAAGGTACAATACAGTTTTTCCTTGCCGATATCTCTCTTTTGCAAAGAGATAGGCATTGGAAAATTCAGGGCTATAACGTTTAGATGAAGCACTAACAGGAGGCTTTAAAATTTTCATTCTAGTGTCTTTCGTTTGGGAGAAAAATGCAAAGGTACAATACAGCTTTTCCTTGCCGATATCTCTCTTTTGCAAAGAGATAGGCATTTGAAAATTCAGGGCTATAACGTGTAGATGAAGCACTAACAGGAGGCTTTAAAATTTTCATTCTAGTGTCCTTCGTTTGGGAGAAAAATGCAAAGGTACATTACAGCTTTTCCTTGCCGATATCTCTCTTTTGCAAAGAGATAGGCATTGGAAAATTCAGGGCTATAACGTGTAGATGAAGCACTAACAGGAGGCTTTAAAATTTTCATTCTAGTGTCTTTCGTTTGGGAGAAAAATGCAAAGGTACAATACAGCTTTTCCTTGCCAATATCTCTCTTTTGCAAAGAGCTAGGCATTGGAAAATTCAGGGCTATAACGTGTAGATGAAGCACTAACAGGAGGCTTTAAAATTTTCATGCTAGTGTCTTTCGTTTGGGAGAAAAATGCAAAGGTACAACACAGCATTTCCTTGCCGATATCTCTCTTTTGCAAAGAGATAGGCATTGGAAAATTCAGGGCTATTACGTGTAGATGAAGCACTAAAAGGAGGCTTTAAAATTTTCATTCTAGTGTCTTTCGTTTGGGAGAAAAATGTAAAAGTACAATGCAGCTTTTCCTTGCCGATATCTCTCTTTTGCAAAGAGATAGGCATTGGAAAATTCAGGGCTATAACGTGTAGATGAAGCACTAACAGGAGGCTTTAACATTTTCATTCTAGTGTCTTTCGTTTGGGAGAAAAATGCAAAGGTACAATACAGTTTTTCCTTGCCGATATCTCTCTTTTGCAAAGAGATAGGCATTGGAAAATTCAGGGCTATAACGTGTAGATGAAGCACTAACAGGAGGCTTTAAAATTTTCATTCTAGTGTCTTTCGTTTGGGAGAAAAATGCAAAGGTACAATACAGTTTTTCCTTGCCGATATCTCTCTTTTGCAAAGAGATAGGCATTGGAAAATTCAGGGCTATAACGTGTAGATGAAGCACTAATAGGAGGCTTTAAAATTTTCATTCTAGTGTCCTTCGTTTGGGAGAAAAATGCAAAGGTACAATACAGCTTTTCCTTGCCGATATCTCTCTTTTGCAAAAAGATAGGCATTGGAAAATTCAGGGCTATAACGTGTAGATGAAGCACTAACAGGAGGCTTTAAAATTTTCATTCTAGTGTCTTTCGTTTGGGAGAAAAATGCAAAGGTACAATACAGCTTTTCCTTGCCGATATCTCTCTTTTGCAAAGAGATAGGCATTGGAAAATTCAGGGCTATAACGTGTAGATGAAGCACTAACAGGAGGCTTTAAAATTTTCATTCTAGTGTCTTTCGTTTGGGAGAAAAATGCAAAGGTACAATACAGCTTTTCCTTGCCGATATCTCTCTTTTGCAAAGAGATAGGCATTGGAAAATTCAGGGCTATAACGTGTAGATGAAGCACTAACAGGAGGCTTTAAAATTTTCATTCTAGTGTCTTTCGTTTGGGAGAAAAATGCAAAAGTACAATGCTGCTTTTCCTTGCCGATATCTCTCTTTTGCAAAGAGATAGGCATTGGAAAATGCAGGGCTATAACATGTAGATGAAGCACTAACAGGAGGCTTTAAAATTTTCATTCTAGTGTCTTTCGTTTGGGAGAAAAATGCAAAAGTACAATGCTGCTTTTCCTTGCCGATATCTCTCTTTTGCAAAGAGATAGGCATTGGAAAATGCAGGGCTATAACGTGCAGATGAAGCACTAACAGGAGGCTTTAAAATTTTCATTCTAGTGTCTTTCGTTTGGGAGAAAAATGCAAAGGTACAATACAGCTTTTCCTTGCCAATATCTCTCTTTTGCAAAGAGCTAGGCATTGGAAAATGCAGGGCTATAACGTGTAGATGAAGCACTAACAGGAGGCTTTACAATTTTCATTCTAGTGTCTTTCGTTTGGGAGAAAAATGCAAAGGTACAATGCTGCTTTTCCTTGCCGATATCTCTCTTTTGCAAAGAGATAGGCATTGGAAAATGCAGGGCTATAACGTGTAGATGAAGCACTAACAGGAGGCTTTTAAATTTTCATTCTAGTGTCCTTCGTTTGGGAGAAAAATGCAAAGGTACAATACAGTTTTTCCTTGCCGATATCTCTCTTTTGAAAAGAGATAGGCATTGGAAAATTCAGGGCTATAACGTGTAGATGAAGCACTAACAGGAGGCTTTAAAATTTTCATTCTAGTGTCTTTCGTTTGGGAGAAAAATGCAAAGGTACAATACAGCTTTTCCTTGCCAATATCTCTCTTTTGCAAAGAGCTAGGCATTGGAAAATTCAGGGCTATAACGTGTAGATGAAGCACTAACAGGAGGCTTTAAAATTTTCATTCTAGTGTCTTTCGTTTGGGAGAAAAATGCAAAAGTACAATGCAGCTTTTCCTTGCCGATATCTCTCTTTTGCAAAGAGATAGGCATTGGAAAATGCAGGGCTATAACGTGTAGATGAAGCACTAACAGTAGGCTTTAAAAATTTCATTCTAGTGTCTTTCGTTTGGGAGAAAAATGCAAAGGTACAATACAGCTTTTCCTTGCCGATATCTCTCTTTTGCAAAGAGATAGGCATTGGAAAATTCAGGGCTATAACGAGTAGATGAAGCACTAACAGGAGGCTTTAAAATTTTCATTCTAGTGTCTTTCGTTTGGGAGAAAAATGCAAAGGTACAATACAGTTTTTCCTTGCCGATATCTCTCTTTTGCAAAGAGATAGGCATTGGAAAATTCAGGGCTATAACGTGTAGATGAAGCACTAATAGGAGGCTTTAAAATTTTCATTCTAGTGTCCTTCGTTTGGGAGAAAAATGCAAAGGTACAATACAGCTTTTCCTTGCCGATATCTCTCTTTTGCAAAGAGATTGGCATTGGAAAATTCAGGGCTATAACGTGTAGATGAAGCACTAACAGGAGGCTTTAAAATTTTCATTCTAGTGTCTTTCGTTTGGGAGAAAAATGCAAAGGTACAATACAGCTTTTCCTTGCCGATATCTCTCTTTTGCAAAGAGATAGGCATTGGAAAATTCAGGGCTATAACGTGTAGATGAAGCACTAACAGGAGGCTTTAAAATTTTCATTCTAGTGTCTTTCGTTTGGGAGAAAAATGCAAAGGTACAATACAGCTTTTCCTTGCCGATATCTCTCTTTTGCAAAGAGATAGGCATTGGAAAATTCAGGGCTATAACGTGTAGATGAAGCACTAACAGGAGGCTTTAAAATTTTCATTCTAGTGTCTTTCGTTTGGGAGAAAAATGCAAAGGTACAATACAGCATTTCCTTGCCGATATCTCTCTTTTGCAAAGAGATAGGCATTGGAAAATTCAGGGCAATTACGTGTAGATGAAGCACTAAAAGGAGGCTTTAAAATTTTCATTCTAGTGTCTTTCGTTTGGGAGAAAAATGTAAAAGTACAATGCAGCTTTTCCTTGCCGATATCTCTCTTTTGCAAAGAGATAGGCATTGGAAAATTCAGGGCTATAACGTGTAGATGAAGCACTAACAGGAGGCTTTAAAATTTTCATTCTAGTGTCTTTCGTTTGGGAGAAAAATGTAAAAGTACAATGCAGCTTTTCCTTGCCGATATCTCTCTTTTGCAAAGAGATAGGCATTGGAAAATTCAGGGCTATAACGTGTATATGAAGCACTAACAGGAAGCTTTAAAATTTTCATTCTAGTGTCTTTCGTTTGGGAGAAAAATGCAAAGGTACAATACAGCTTTTCCTTGCCGATATCTCTCTTTTGCTAAGAGATAGGCATTGGAAAATTCAGGGCTATAACGTGTATATGAAGCACTAACAGGAGGCTTTAAAATTTTCATTCTAGTGTCTTTCGTTTGGGAGAAAAATGCAAAGGTACAATACAGCTTTTCCTTGCCGATATCTCTCTTTTGCAAAGAGATAGGCATTGGAAAATTCAGGGCTATAACGTGTATATGAAGCACTAACAGGAGGCTTTAAAATTTTCATTCTAGTGTCTTTCGTTTGGGAGAAAAATGCAAAGGTACAATACAGCTTTTCCTTGCCGATATCTCTCTTTTGCTAAGAGATAGGCATTGGAAAATTCAGGGCTATAACGTGTAGATGAAGCACTAAAAGGAGGCTTTAAAATTTTCATTCTAGTGTCCTTCGTTTGGGAGAAAAATGCAAAGGTACAATACAGCTTTTCCTTGCCGATATCTCTCTTTTGCAAAGAGATAGGCATTGGAAAATTCAGGGCTATAACGTGTAGATGAAGCACTAATAGGAGGCTTTAAAATTTTCATTCTAGTGTCCTTCGTTTGGGAGAAAAATGCAAAGGTACAATACAGCTTTTCCTTGCCGATATCTCTCTTTTGCAAAGAGATAGGCATTGGAAAATTCAGGGCTATAACGTGTAGATGAAGCACTAACAGGAGGCTTTAAAATTTTCATTCTAGTGTCTTTCGTTTGGGAGAAAAATGCAAAGGTACAATACAGCTTTTCCTTGCCGATATCTCTCTTTTGCAAAGAGCTAGGCATTGGAAAATTCAGGGCTATAACGTGTAGATGAAGCACTAACAGTAGACTTTAAAATTTTCATTCTAGTGTCTTTCGTTTGGGAGAAAAATGCAAAGGTACAATACAGCTTTTCCTTGCCAATATCTCTCTTTTGCAAAGAGCTAGGCATTGGAAAATTCAGGGCTATAACGTGTAGATGAAGCACTAACAGGAGGCTTTAAAATTTTCATTCTAGTGTCTTTCGTTTGGGAGAAAAATGCAAAGGTACAATACAGTTTTTCCTTGCCGATATCTCTCTTTTGCAAAGAGATAGGCATTGGAAAATTCAGGGCTATAACGTGTAGATGAAGCACTAACAGGAGGCTTTAAAATTTTCATTCTAGTGTCTTTCGTTTGGGAGAAAAATGCAAAAGTACAATGCTGCTTTTCCTTGCCGATATCTCTCTTTTGCAAAGAGATAGGCATTGGAAAATGCAGGGCTATAACGTGTATATGAAGCACTAACAGGAGGCTTTAAAATTTTCATTCTAGTGTCTTTCGTTTGGGAGAAAAATGCAAAGGTACAATACAGCTTTTCCTTGCCGATATCTCTCTTTTGCTAAGAGATAGGCATTGGAAAATTCAGGGCTATAACGTGTAGATGAAGCACTAAAATGAGGCTTTAAAATTTTCATTCTAGTGTCCTTCGTTTGGGAGAAAAATGCAAAGGTACAATACAGCTTTTCCTTGCCGATATCTCTCTTTTGCAAAGAGATAGGCATTGGAAAATTCAGGGCTATAACGTGTAGATGAAGCACTAACAGGAGGCTTTAAAATTTTCATTCTAGTGTCTTTCGTTTGGGAGAAAAATGCAAAGGTACAATACAGCATTTCCTTGCCGATATCTCTCTTTTGCAAAGAGATAGGCATTGGAAAATTCAGGGGTATTACGTGTAGATGAAGCACTAAAAGGAGGCTTTAAAATTTTCATTCTAGTGTCTTTCGTTTGGGAGAAAAATGTAAAAGTACAATGCAGCTTTTCCTTGCCGATATCTCTCTTTTGCAAAGAGATAGGCATTGGAAAATTCAGGGCTATAACGTGTAGATGAAGCACTAACAGGAGGCTTTAAAATTTTCATTCTAGTGTCTTTCGTTTGGGAGAAAAATGTAAAAGTACAATGCAGCTTTTCCTTGCCGATATCTCTCTTTTGCAAAGAGATAGGCATTGGAAAATTCAGGGCTATAACGTGTATATGAAGCACTAACAGGAGGCTTTAAAATTTTTCATTCTAGTGTCTTTCGTTTGGGAGAAAAATGCAAAGGTACAATACAGCTTTTCCTTGCCGATATCTCTCTTTTGCAAAGAGATAGGCATTGGAAAATTCAGGGCTATAACGTGTAGATGAAGCACTAACAGGAGGCTTTAAAATTTTCATTCTAGTGTCTTTCGTTTGGGAGAAAAATGCAAAGGTACAATACAGCTTTTCCTTGCCGATATCTCTCTTTTGCAAAGAGCTAGGCATTTGAAAATTCAGGGCTATAACGTGTAGATGAAGCACTAACAGTAGACTTTAAAATTTTCATTCTAGTGTCTTTCGTTTGGGAGAAAAATGCAAAGGTACAATACAGCTTTTCCTTGCCGATATCTCTCTTTTGCTAAGAGATAGGCATTGGAAAATTCAGGGCTATAACGTGTAGATGAAGCACTAAAAGGAGGCTTTAAAATTTTCATTCTAGTGTCCTTCGTTTGGGAGAAAAATGCAAAGGTACAATACAGCTTTTCCTTGCCGATATCTCTCTTTTGCAAAGAGATAGGCATTGGAAAATTCAGGGCTATAACGTGTAGATGAAGCACTAACAGGAGGCTTTAAAATTTTCATTCTAGTGTCCTTCGTTTGGGAGAAAAATGCAAAGGTACAATACAGCTTTTCCTTGCCAATATCTCTCTGTTGCAAAGAGCTAGGCATTGGAAAATTCAGGGCTATAACGTGTAGATGAAGCACTAACAGGAGGCTTTAAAATTTTCATTCTAGTGTCTTTCGTTTGGGAGAAAAATGCAAAGGTACAATACAGCATTTCCTTGCCGATATCTCTCTTTTGCAAAGAGATAGGCATTGGAAAATTCAGGGCTATTACGTGTAGATGAAGCACTAAAAGGAGGCTTTAAAATTTTCATTCTAGTGTCTTTCGTTTGGGAGAAAAATGTAAAAGTACAATGCAGCTTTTCCTTGCCGATATCTCTCTTTTGCAAAGAGATAGGCATTGGAAAATTCAGGGCTATAACGTGTAGATGAAGCACTAACAGGAGGCTTTAAAATTTTCATTCTAGTGTCTTTCGTTTGGGAGAAAAATGTAAAAGTACAATGCAGCTTTTCCTTGCCGATATCTCTCTTTTGCAAAGAGATAGGCATTGGAAAATTCAGGGCTATAACGTGTATATGAAGCACTAACAGGAGGCTTTAAAATTTTCATTCTAGTGTCTTTCGTTTGGGAGAAAAATGCAAAGGTACAATACAGCTTTTCCTTGCCGATATCTCTCTTTTGCTAAGAGATAGGCATTGGAAAATTCAGGGCTATAACGTGTAGATGAAGCACTAAAAGGAGGCTTTAAAATTTTCATTCTAGTGTCCTTCGTTTGGGAGAAAAATGCAAAGGTACAATACAGCTTTTCCTTGCCGATATCTCTCTTTTGCAAAGAGATAGGCATTGGAAAATTCAGGGCTATAACGTGTAGATGAAGCACTAATAGGAGGCTTTAAAATTTTCATTCTAGTGTCCTTCGTTTGGGAGAAAAATGCAAAGGTACAATACAGCTTTTCCTTGCCGATATCTCTCTTTTGCAAAGAGATAGGCATTGGAAAATTCAGGGCTATAACGTGTAGATGAAGCACTAATAGGAGGCTTTAAAATTTTCATTCTAGTGTCCTTCGTTTGGGAGAAAAATGCAAAGGTACAATACAGCTTTTCCTTGCCGATATCTCTCTTTTGCAAAGAGATAGGCATTGGAAAATTCAGGGCTATAACGTGTAGATGAAGCACTAACAGGAGGCTTTAAAATTTTCATTCTAGTGTCTTTCGTTTGGGAGAAAAATGCAAAGGTACAATACAGCTTTTCCTTGCCGATATCTCTCTTTTGCAAAGAGCTAGGCATTGGAAAATTCAGGGCTATAACGTGTAGATGAAGCACTAACAGTAGACTTTAAAATTTTCATTCTAGTTTCTTTCGTTTGGGAGAAAAATGCAAAGGTACAATACAGCTTTTCCTTGCCAATATCTCTCTTTTGCAAAGAGCTAGGCATTGGAAAATTCAGGGCTATAACGTGTAGATGAAGCACTAACAGGAGGCTTTAAAATTTTCATTCTAGTGTCTTTCGTTTGGGAGAAAAATGCAAAGGTACAATACAGCTTTTCCTTGCCGATATCTCTCTTTTGCAAAGAGATAGGCATTTGAAAATTCAGGGCTATAACGTGTAGATGAAGCACTAACAGAAGGCTTTAAAATTTTCATTCTAGTGTCCTTCGTTTGGGAGAAAAATGCAAAGGTACAATACAGCTTTTCCTTGCCGATATCTCTCTTTTGCAAAGAGATAGGCATTGGAAAATTCAGGGCTATAACGTGTAGATGAAGCACTAATAGGAGGCTTTAAAATTTTCATTCTAGTGTCTTTCGTTTGGGAGAAAAATGCAAAGGTACAATACAGCTTTTCCTTGCCGATATCTCTCTTTTGCAAAGAGCTAGGCATTGGAAAATTCAGGGCTATAACGTGTAGATGAAGCACTAATAGGAGGCTTTAAAATTTTCATTCTAGTGTCTTTCGTTTGGGAGAAAAATGCAAAAGTACAATGCTGCTTTTCCTTGCCGATATCTCTCTTTTGCAAAGAGATAGGCATTGGAAAATTCAGGGCTATAACGTGTAGATGAAGCACTAACAGGAGGCTTTAAAATTTTCATTCTAGTGTCCTTCGTTTGGGAGAAAAATGCAAAGGTACAATACAGCTTTTCCTTGCCAATATCTCTCTTTTGCAAAGAGCTAGGCATTGGAAAATTCAGGGCTATAACGTGTAGATGAAGCACTAACAGGAGGCTTTAAAATTTTCATTCTAGTGTCTTTCGTTTGGGAGAAAAATGCAAAGGTACAATACAGCTTTTCCTTGCCGATATCTCTCTTTTGCAAAGAGATAGGCATTTGAAAATTCAGGGCTATAACGTGTAGATGAAGCACTAACAGAAGGCTTTAAAATTTTCATTCTAGTGTCCTTCGTTTGGGAGAAAAATGCAAAGGTACAATACAGCTTTTCCTTGCCGATATCTCTCTTTTGCAAAGAGATAGGCATTGGAAAATTCAGGGCTATAACGTGTAGATGAAGCACTAATAGGAGGCTTTAAAATTTTCATTCTAGTGTCCTTCGTTTGGGAGAAACATGCAAAGGTACAATACAGCTTTTCCTTGCCGATATCTCTCTTTTGCAAAGAGATAGGCATTGGAAAATTCAGGGCTATAACGTGTAGATGAAGCACTAACAGGAGGCTTTAAAATTTTCATTCTAGTGTCTTTCGTTTGGGAGAAAAATGCAAAGGTACAATACAGCTTTTCCTTGCCAATATCTCTCTTTTGCAAAGAGCTAGCCATTGGAAAATTCAGGGCTATAACGTGTAGATGAAGCACTAACAGGAGGCTTTAAAATTTTCATTCTAGTGTCTTTCGTTTGGGAGAAAAATGCAAAGGTACAATACAGCATTTCCTTGCCGATATCTCTCTTTTGCAAAGAGATAGGCTTTGGAAAATTCAGGGCTATTACGTGTAGATGAAGCACTAAAAGGAGGCTTTAAAATTTTCATTCTAGTGTCTTTCGTTTGGGAGAAAAATGTAAAAGTACAATGCAGCTTTTCCTTGCCGATATCTCTCTTTTGCAAAGAGATAGGCATTGGAAAATTCAGGGCTATAACGTGTAGATGAAGCACTAACAGGAGGCTTTAAAATTTTCATTCTAGTGTCTTTCGTTTGGGAGAAAAATGTAAAAGTACAATGCAGCATTTCCTTGCCGATATCTCTCTTTTGCAAAGAGATAGGCATGAGAAAATTCAGGGCTATAACGTGTATATGAAGCACTAACAGGAGGCTTTAAAATTTTCATTCTAGTGTCTTTCGTTTGGGAGAAAAATGCAAAGGTACAATACAGCTTTTCCTTGCCGATATCTCTCTTTTGCTAAGAGATAGGCATTGGGAAATTCAGGGCTATAACGTGTAGATGAAGCACTAACAGGAGGCTTTAAAATTTTCATTCTAGTGTCCTTCGTTTGGGAGAAAAATGCAAAGGTACAATACAGCTTTTCCTTGCCGATATCTCTCTTTTGCAAAGAGATAGGCATTGGAAAATTCAGGGCTATAACGTGTAGATGAAGCACTAATAGGAGGCTTTAAAATTTTCATTCTAGTGTCCTTCGTTTGGGAGAAAAATGCAAAGGTACAATACAGCTTTTCCTTGCCGATATCTCTCTTTTGCAAAGAGATAGGCATTGGAAAATTCAGGGCTATAACGTGTAGATGAAGCACTAACAGGAGGCTTTAAAATTTTCATTCTAGTGTCTTTCGTTTGGGAGAAAAATGCAAAGGTACAATACAGCTTTTCCTTGCCGATATCTCTCTTTTGCAAAGAGCTAGGCATTGGAAAATTCAGGGCTATAACGTGTAGATGAAGCACTAACAGTAGACTTTAAAATTTTCATTCTAGTGTCTTTCGTTTGGGAGAAAACTGCAAAGGTACAATACAGCTTTTCCTTGCCAATATCTCTCTTTTGCAAAGAGCTAGGCATTGGAAAATTCAGGGCTATAACGTGTAGATGAAGCACTAACAGGAGGCTTTAAAATTTTCATTCTAGTGTCTTTCGTTTGGGAGAAAAATGCAAAGGTACAATACAGTTTTTCCTTGCCGATATCTCTCTTTTGCAAAGAGATAGGCATTGGAAAATTCAGGGCTATAACGTTTAGATGAAGCACTAACAGGAGGCTTTACAATTTTCATTCTAGTGTCTTTCGTTTGGGAGAAAAATGCAAAGGTACAATACAGCTTTTCCTTGCCGATATCTCTCTTTTGCAAAGAGATAGGCATTTGAAAATTCAGGGCTATAACGTGTAGATGAAGCACTAACAGGAGGCTTTAAAATTTTCATTCTAGTGTCCTTCGTTTGGGAGAAAAATGCATAGGTACATTACAGCTTTTCCTTGCCGATATCTCTCTTTTGCAAAGAGATAGGCATTGGAAAATTCAGGGCTATAACGTGTAGATGAAGCACTAACAGGAGGCTTTAAAATTTTCATTCTAGTGTCTTTCGTTTGGGAGAAAAATGCAAAGGTACAATACAGCTTTTCCTTGCCAATATCTCTCTTTTGCAAAGAGCTAGGCATTGGAAAATTCAGGGCTATAACGTGTAGATGAAGCACTAACAGGAGGCTTTAAAATTTTCATTCTAGTGTCTTTCGTTTGGGAGAAAAATGCAAAAGTACAATGCTGCTTTTCCTTGCCGATATCTCTCTTTTGCAAAGAGATAGGCATTGGAAAATTCAGGGCTATAACGTGTAGATGAAGGACTAACAGGAGGCTTTAAAATTTTCATTCTAGTGTCTTTCGTTTGGGAGAAAAATGCAAAAGTACAATGCTGCTTTTCCTTGCCGATATCTCTCTTTTGCAAAGAGATAGGCATTGGAAAATGCAGGGCTATAACATGTAGATGAAGCACTAACAGGAGGCTTTAAAATTTTCATTCTAGTGTCTTTCGTTTGGGAGAAAAATGCAAAAGTACAATGCTGCTTTTCCTTGCCGATATCTCTCTTTTGCAAAGAGATAGGCATTGGAAAATGCAGGGCTATAACGTGCAGATGAAGCACTAACAGGAGGCTTTAAAATTTTCATTCTAGTGTCTTTCGTTTGGGAGAAAAATGCAAAGGTACAATACAGCTTTTCCTTGCCAATATCTCTCTTTTGCAAAGAGCTAGGCATTGGAAAATGCAGGGCTATAACGTGTAGATGAAGCACTAACAGGAGGCTTTACAATTTTCATTCTAGTGTCTTTCGTTTGGGAGAAAAATGCAAAGGTACAATGCTGCTTTTCCTTGCCGTTATCTCTCTTTTGCAAAGAGATAGGCATTGGAAAATGCAGGGCTATAACGTGTAGATGAAGCACTAACAGGAGGCTTTTAAATTTTCATTCTAGTGTCCTTCGTTTGGGAGAAAAATGCAAAGGTACAATACAGTTTTTCCTTGCCGATATCTCTCTTTTGAAAAGAGATAGGCATTGGAAAATTCAGGGCTATAACGTGTAGATGAAGCACTAACAGGAGGCTTTAAAATTTTCATTCTAGTATCTTTCGTTTGGGAGAAAAATGCAAAGGTACAATACAGCTTTTCCTTACCAATATCTCTCTTTTGCAAAGAGCTAGGCATTGGAAAATTCAGGGCTATAACGTGTAGATGAAGCACTAACAGGAGGCTTTAAAATTTTCATTCTAGTGTCTTTCGTTTGGGAGAAAAATGCAAAAGTACAATGCAGCTTTTCCTTGCCGATATCTCTCTTTTGCAAAGAGATAGGCATTGGAAAATGCAGGGCTATAACGTGTAGATGAAGCACTAACAGTAGGCTTTAAAAATTTCATTCTAGTGTCTTTCGTTTGGGAGAAAAATGCAAAGGTACAATACAGCTTTTCCTTGCCGATATCTCTCTTTTGCAAAGAGATAGGCATTGGAAAATGCAGGGCTATAACGTGTAGATGAAGCACTAACAGTAGGCTTTAAAAATTTCATTCTAGTGTCTTTCGTTTGGGAGAAAAATGCAAAGGTACAATACAGCTTTTCCTTGCCGATATCTCTCTTTTGCAAAGAGATAGGCATTGGAAAATTCAGGGCTATAACGTGTAGATGAAGCACTAACAGGAGGCTTTAAATTTTTCATTCTAGTGTCTTTCGTTTGTGAGAAAAATGCAAAGGTACAATACAGTTTTTCCTTGCCGATATCTCTCTTTTGCAAAGAGATAGGCATTGGAAAATTCAGGGCTATAACGTGTAGATGAAGCACTAACAGGAGGCTTTAAAATTTTCATTCTAGTGTCTTTCGTTTGGGAGAAAAATGCAAAGGTACAATACAGCATTTCCTTGCCGATATCTCTCTTTTGCAAAGAGATAGGCATTGGAAAATTCAGGGCTATTACGTGTAGATGAAGCACTAAAAGGAGGCTTTAAAATTTTCATTCTAGTGTCTTTCGTTTGGGAGAAAAATGTAAAAGTACAATGCAGCTTTTCCTTGCCGATATCTCTCTTTTGCAAAGAGATAGGCATTGGAAAATTCAGGGCTATAACGTGTAGATGAAGCACTAACAGGAGGCTTTAAAATTTTCATTCTAGTGTCTTTCGTTTGGGAGAAAAATGCAAAGGTACAATACAGCATTTCCTTGCCGATATCTCTCTTTTGCAAAGAGATAGGCATTGGAAAATTCAGGGCTATTACGTGTAGATGAAGCACTAAAAGGAGGCTTTAAAATTTTCATTCTAGTGTCTTTCGTTTGGGAGAAAAATGCAAAGGTACAATACAGCTTTTCCTTGCCGATATCTCTCTTTTGCAAAGAGATAGGCATTGGAAAATTCAGGGCTATAACGTGTAGATGAAGCACTAACAGGAGGCTTTAAAATTTTCATTCTAGTGTCCTTCGTTTGGGAGAAAAATGCAAAGGTACAATACAGCTTTTCCTTGCCAATATCTCTCTTTTGCAAAGAGCTAGGCATTGGAAAATTCAGGGCTATAACGTGTAGATGAAGCACTAACAGGAGGCTTTAAAATTTTCATTCTAGTGTCTTTCGTTTGGGAGAAAAATGCAAAGGTACAATACAGCATTTCCTTGCCGATATCTCTCTTTTGCAAAGAGATAGGCATTGGAAAATTCAGGGCTATTACGTGTAGATGAAGCACTAAAAGGAGGCTTTAAAATTTTCATTCTAGTGTCTTTCGTTTGGGAGAAAAATGTAAAAGTACAATGCAGCTTTTCCTTGCCGATATCTCTCTTTTGCAAAGAGATAGGCATTGGAAAATTCAGGGCTATAACGTGTAGATGAAGCACTAACAGGAGGCTTTAAAATTTTCATTCTAGTGTCTTTCGTTTGGGAGAAAAATGTAAAAGTACAATGCAGCTTTTCCTTGCCGATATCTCTCTTTTGCAAAGAGATAGGCATTGGAAAATTCAGGGCTATAACGTGTATATGAAGCACTAACAGGAGGCTTTAAAATTTTCATTCTAGTGTCCTTCGTTTGGGAGAAAAATGCAAAGGTACAATACAGCTTTTCCTTGCCGATATCTCTCTTTTGCAAAGAGATAGGCATTGGAAAATTCAGGGCTATAACGTGTAGATGAAGCACTAATAGGAGGCTTTAAAATTTTCATTCTAGTGTCC